>NC_041048.1:4719686-4774623 GCF_900634775.1 Gouania willdenowi | reverse complement strand
AAACAAGCCGAGACGCTGCATGGCAACCCACCACCAGACTCCCATGAAAATCACACAATTTAAGGATAAAGCATCGTGTTACTGTGTGGATATCAAAAATTGAAAAACCAGTTAACGTTGTTCGAGCTCAGTAAAGCTCAGTCATTTAATTCGGCGACTTGATGAAATGCACTAACAGTAATATTATACAAGAATGACAACTTTTTCTAGATTGTCACGCTGCGTGGCGCAAATAAAAGTTAGGGGCTAATATAAACGGGGTGTGATGAAACATGAAACAAGGCCTCATAGAAAGTAAAAGTGCCACTTAATCTTACGTGATAAAGGTTTTTTTTTTTGGTGTGTGTGTTTTTTAATGCGCACAAACATGGTGTCGTGGAGCGCCTGCATTGCTGAATGAAGCCATAGAAACCAGCATGGACAGGAGACAGAAGACGGGAAAATCACGAGTGGGGTTCAGTCTGACACGTGGAACTTGAGTCCAACGGGGGACACACGATGGGGATAGTATTACATGGTCACGGACAGGGGAGTGGGGGTGTGGGGTAGGGATGTGTTCCCACCTGTGGAAAAGCCCACATTTACGTGAATGTCAAGGTAGACGAGAAACGGGAGTTGGGGAGCGATATACCCGGATGCTGTGCAGAGCGAGCCCAACGCGGACGACTCCAGGAAAAAAAAAAAAAAAAACAGACGGAAACAGACACTTTGGTGGTTAAAAAAGCAGGTGTGGTGTGGTGTCAGCAAGGAGTGAAGTTAAATCATTCAGAAAAGTTTAGTATTTTAAAACAGGAGGAGAGAGAACAGACGTCCTACCTCAAAATACAGCGACTCTGCGTCCGAATCACGTCCGGTGTCGGTGGTTTTTCTTTTCTGTGTTTTTAATATCACACGGGTTCTCCATTCCTCAGCTGGCCACCGCAATGCTGTGCGATGATGAATGACAACAGGAAAGCGTCCGTTTACACAACAGAAGAAGAAGAAGAAGAAAAAATCAAAACCACATCCAGAGTCAGACCACAGTCAGAGTCCCGGATCGATCCTTCAGCAGGGAGAGCCAGCGTCTCTGCGCTGCATACAAGCAGCAGAGCCGGGACCGGGATCTGTGACAAAGACCAGAACCTGGACGATGGATTGCGGTGTGTGTGGGTGGGTGGACTGACCGCGTTGGGGGGTGGGGAGGGGGAATAGGGGTCCGAGAGCACAGTGGTCAGGACCAGGGGGAGGAGAAACAACCCAGCGTCCGGGGATCAGAGCTTTCCACAGGCGAAACTGGTAATGAGGGAGGGGTGTGAAGCAGAGAGAGAGAGGCGATCGAGAGGAGATGAGAGAGAGAGAGACGAGAGAGAGGAGAGAGAGCGAGAGAGTGAGGGAGAGAGGAGAGAGAGAGAGAGAGGAGAGAGAGAGAGAGAGAGAGAGAGAGAGAGGAGGAGGAGGAGAGAGAAGAGGAGAGAGAGGAGAGAGAGAGAGAGGAGAGAGAGAGAGAGAGAGACCCTGTTTTTAATGAGGTAAACTCATTGGCAGGTAACTTGACCCCACATGTATAGCACATTTCACAGTCAGAGAAGTCACAAGGTGCTTCACAGAATTATAATAAAAATACAAAGTACATTTACAATCACAAAACATGATGGTCATAAAAAAACAACCCTTAATCCACTGGAATTAAAACACTTTCCGAAACAAATGGATTTTCAGTTTGCTCTTAAAAACATATATAACACAGGTGTTCTCAACTGGTGGGTCAGGAACCAAAAGTGGGTCGCAGAATGAGTTTTAGTAGGTTGCAAGTAGAGCTGGGCGATATGGATTTAAAACTCATATTGCGATTTATTTATTTATTTATTTTTAAATGACGAGAACGATTACAATCTCGACAATTTTCATCAAAATAAAGTCTTAGCAGAAAGACAATTCTGGGTTAATTTTGCTGATGCAAAATATCACACAGGCTAAAATAACATCACAGTGCTTTAAGATTGGTAAAAGAATAAATAAATAATAGTAATAATAACTTGTGTGTATCACAAACATGGGCAACCAGCGGCCCCCAAAAGTATATGGACAAAATTACAGCAGATCTTGTTTAGAATGCACTCAGATATCTATCTAACTGAGCTTTTCATGCTCCTAAAACCAGTTTTTACAAAATAAGGTATATAAAATATATACATATATCAATATAGGCAATATTGTAATTTTCTGTTTTGCCAAAATAGAAGACGATATATTTTGAATCTCGATATATTGCCCAGCCCTAGTTGCAAGCATTACCTACTATGGATACACTGAACCAACGATTTGATTCAAATCCCAATATTATTTTTTTAAAGAAACTCAAATCAAATATTGGGATATAATGATGCACTTCTTTCAATTTGAATGCATATAGGAGTGGATGTGCATTGTTTAAAATCAAAATAAAAGTAGAGGAAAACACTCATTATTTTTGTATGATAATTATTTCATTTTTGATGCTAATCTCTCAGCTAGTAGGTTTTGGGTTTGAATCCAGGCTTTCTATGATCATTTATTTTGGTACAAGATGAGTTCATTGTTGACATGTTTCAATTGGTTATGGCCCGTTTGACGCCTGCAGGCTACTAGCTACGAGCATGCTAACGCTACAAGTTGTCAAACTAGATGATTGGAGAAAAGTCATTTGGATATATCTGTCAACAAACTACAAACGTGAAGCAAATACAACGAATTGTCTCTAAATTGAGAATCAAAATAATGAAAAGTAGTATCTGAAAGCTAAAGTGCTAGCATGAAGTAGCCAAAATGCTTCACTTGGATAATCCTGGCATCAATAGTGTGTTTTCTTCTGCTGTTTCTCTTAATGTTCCACTTATAACCTGATGGATTTAAGCCTCTCTGAATATGTGAGCAACTGTTTATTTAATAAAGGTATGAAAAGCTGGTCTCACATATTTGTCAAGCCATGGTGGAGGTGGATGTTGACGAGATGCTGATTATTTATTTATTTGGTGAAGAAGAAAAAGCAGAAAAACAGGAGCAAAGATTCTAAGAAGGAAGAAATGTCTCCCTGACTGCCAACTGGCCACTCAATCAGCTCTGCCTCCCACGCTATGTTAATGACACAGAGGCTGCCTTTCAACAGCACATAACACTGCTTTACTTTCAACAAAAGCTCTCAGCAGATCGTGGATGGAGAGATGCTGCTGGCATCGCCTCGTCTCCTGAGTCCAGCTCCAATCCAACACCTGTGTGCGGTTTTTCAACGTGGGATCTTCTGCTACACAATCTTTTAGTCGATCTGCATCTTAGTGAAAAAGAGCATTGGAAGTTTAGGCTGTGTTTGAAATGTCATACTAACGTACTACTCATGCTAAGTCTGACTCAAAATTAGTATGTAGTGCGTTCACATTAGATAGTATGGAAAGATGGAGTACGTGAGAAATACCCGGATGTATACAATATCGGGACCTTGGTTTTTTCATTTTTTGTTTTCGGCCAAGAATTTGCATTTTGGTGCATCGCTTAAGGCTGGGATACGCTGTGCGATTTTTTTCAATCTATTACAACCCCCTCTAGGATGTCATGTCAAGGCTTGAGGGCCGCAATATAAACAGGACGCCACACAGAAAGCAACGATTATCAAAAGTATTTATTAACAAATCTGAAAAGTAGCAACGGAACAAACTAAAAGGACTGGAGACCCTGGCCAAACAGAGCAAAAGTAGTGAGGACACTGGGCCAACCCTATACAGGGCCGTCGTCCCAGCGTCCACCCTCTAAACTACAAAAACATACAAAACACTAAACAGGACTACCAGAAATCTCCAGTCCAAACTAAAAGAAACAAAAGATGTCAAGTGGGTAGAAGAAGAACTCTCTGTGAGATACTCTTCACGAGGAGCGGACTGGATTTCAAACATGTTTGATTTCCTTACGACCATACGATTGCTGATCGGGAGCTGGTCGTGAGGTGTTCATCGCTTCTCGTAGCCCATGTATACTTCACAATGCACGACATGCGATTTAGCAGAGACTCGTCTTGATACCAAAAATAGTCAAAAAATGAGTCAAAAATCGGCTCAAATTGGGCCAAAAATCGCCACAGTGTATGCCTGCCTTAACCCATGCTAAGTTTGATGTCAAAATTAGTATGTAGAGCGTTCACATTAGATAGTATGAAAAGAGTACGCGATCAGAAATACTCGGATGTATACTATATGGGGATTATTTTTTAGGTATGCATGGTGGACACACTAGTCATACTCAACCACCCCATGATGCATTGTGAGCGGAATGTAAAATCGTCCTGGGACTGGTTTCAAGCTAAAAATCAAACATCCCCTTTTCAAAATAAAAGCATCACTCCCTATCTTCCATTAGTTTTTTTGAAATGTGTTTTTGCAAGTTTTATGGATATAAAATGACTACATGTTGATATTCTACTTGGTCCTTTATACTTCAATGACAAAGGTCCATCCTAATCATACAAAAAGTACATCGTATACAGTGTATACTCATTTAGTATGTAGTGTTAGTAAGTTTTGTCAGTAGCACAACGGCTGTGTGTCTCAAAAATCTCTGAAATGTCGGCATGAAATGTGTATACTTGAGTTTTTTGGATCAAATGAGCACATGTTGATATTCTACTTGGTCACTTTTCTCACTTAAAATGTTTTCAGAACTTTCACAGATGGAGAATCAACAGATAGTTAACCTCAGTGTGACTCAGAATTGTGTTGTTGTACGTTCCAAATACATCTTGGTAAACTTGGAAAGTATACTTCAGTGGGAACGCTAATCATACTTACAGTGGACGTTAGTATTGCAATTTTGAAAACAGCCTTAGCTTTTGGTCAGTTAGCCATTATACTCACGTAGCTTCCCGATGTGTACTTCATCAGATGGCTGCAAAACATCTTGTTGGCAGTGTGGGCAGATTCAAGCTCTTTAGACAAGGGACATGTTCAGGTTGTGGCCATGCCATCACCCTCAAACAGCTGTGAAAAAACACAACCCATCTCATTAATGTGCCTCAGAACAGTGGTTCTCAAACTTGTTTGGCTCTAGTACCCCGTTTTCTTCTTATTTCTGAATCTAAGTGCCCCCTTGTCTGACGATAACATTTTGCTCAGAATACTATTTAAAACAACAATAGAGCATAATGATAAGTGATAACTTTAGCTACCTTTTGCCAATAAATACCCCTTTTTTCCGATTTTTGTCACTTTTTTGCTAGTTTTTTCTTGAGACTTTGATCCAATTTTTGTCCTTTCTTAAATTCTTTTTGGCCTCTTTTCATCCAAATAAGCTAACTTTTGCCCAATAAATACTATTTGTTTTCTTTTTACCCTACATTTAGCCTCTTTCTGTTCCACATTTTGCCTTTTTTCACTATTGTTGGCCACATTTTGCTCATTAAAGCTATCTTTTGCTATTACATACCACCTGGTTCCTCTTTATTTGCCTATTTTTTGCCACTCTTGACTGCTTTTGGGCCATTTTAGTCACTTTTCACTCTTTTCTGGCCACGTTTTTGCCACTTTTGGCCACATGTTACCATGTCTGCTTTTACTCGCTCATCAAAAAGAAAAAAATCGTAGCTGGCCAGACCGGGCCCACTTTGGGTTGACGGCCCACCAGGTGGTCAGTCCACCCCTGCATCCCATTGAAAAGAAACAACTCTCTGATCATCAGAAATGGTGGTGAGTAGTAAGCTAGGCTGATGGTATAAGGTTCAGGCCTGTAGCATGTGTGTGTTAACCATGTGATGGACTGGAGCTCTGTCGACAGCGTGCCCCACCCCGTGCTCCATGTACCCCCCCCTGTCAACAACCCTGCACGTAAAGAGAAAGGTTCAGACTCAGACCTAAAGCCTACGTTGCCAGGTAGTCAGCTGTTTGAAGGTTTGTTTGGATTCCTCCATGTTTATACAACAGGCTGACCCCCCCCCATCTCCGCCCCCCAAACACTCTGCTGTGAACAAGGTTAGAGGAATGTTCCATGTCACAGACTTTTAGTGGGTATCACCTCCTCCAGGCCCTGTTGACCACAACACACCTGTGTATTTGATGTCAATACACATTATGGAGTTGAAAGAATCTGATGACACACAGCTCACCCTACAGGACCAGCTTGGTTTCTGCTTAGTTTGATAAATGTAGTAAGTGGAGCTGGGATTTTAGTGCATTTAATTGCATTAACACACTAAAAAAATAAAAATAATGTAGTTAATCGCTTTTCTTTTTTGCACTCCAAACAGCACGGAACCTTTCTCATTTCATGAGTTCCCGGTATACCCATAACACTGGTGCACAGACAATGAGGAGAACCAAACGCTGTGTTTGAAATCACATAATAAATACTATGAGTTTTTAAGTCTCGTTTGTTGTTGTCATTGATTCAGTCATATACCAAAATTCATTTAAATTCATTTAATAATGTTTTGCAATTATTTAGATTAATCAAGATTAATTAGTCTGTAATTAATTCAATTATTTTTTTTAATCTAGTCCCACCACTAGTAATAAGAGATTGCATAATAACTTTGCTTATCTGTATTGTTGGAGTGTAAATCTAATGAGAATTTGGGAGGTGGTGATTTGGAGTCATTTCTATTCCCTCAGTAAAGCAGAGGATGGTTCACGCTGTTTCTCCAGATAAAAGCGTTTCAATCCACTCATAGTTTAACGCTCCCTGAGTGCAGGTGGAGTGTTTCCACTGAGTGTCTCCATGTGCTCTAAGGGCACGTCAAATTAAAGGTTAGAGAAGCACGTTTCTATTGGATGGACTTAGAGCTGAGTTGAAGTGTGAACAGAATCATCTGCCCCCACCTCTGAGGGTCATAACCCCCCAAACGTTCACTGAGCACCCTACAGTAGCTGCTCAGTGATAGATTATAGAAGCAAAAAACAAATTCATTCATTAATTCATTCTACTCGTCTCCCATTCCTGGTCAGTGTGTGCTGGTTCCTGGTTCCTGCTCTGAGAAACAACTCAAGCAAAGGAAGAACCTGCAGACCCCACACAGAGAAATCCTAGAAAGAACGTTTGCCTCCAAATCAAACCCAGGACTTCTTGCTATAAGGTTCAAAATGTTGCCTCACAATATCATGCATACTGTATATGACAGTGTATGAGATTTAAAACTTAACCAGAGATACTGTAATTCCTCCTATGGTTAAAACCCCCCTGTTAAGGTTTCAGTTTTCAGTTTGTTTGTTTAAGTCCAACAAAAAAAAAAATTCAAACATAAATCCACAATTTAAAATATACAGTATAACAAGACTGAAACAGGTAGAAGCAAAAATGCTTAAATACCCAACATAAATCATAACAAGTTACCTTTCTCAATAATATACACAAAAGAAATGCAAGCATTCAAACAAGTACAGTGGAGTTGCCTTTTTTCAAAATAATACAATACTGTATATATATATATATATATATATATATATATATATATATATATAATATATACTGTATATGTGTGTGTGTGTGTGTGTGTGGTGTGTGTGATGTGTGTGCTTTTTTGTATATACAACAATTAACAAAGAACACGAACATATTTCTACTGCTTCACATAACTCTAAAAAATATTGTGACATTTAAAATAAATAGTATGTCACTCATTTTATTTATTGATCAACATTTTTCCACATATTAACCCCTAGAACGTCTAATATTGCTTTGGTTAAAAGATCACTGAGGCGTCTCTGTAAGAAATACAATAATAAAAGAATGGATGTTTTTATTTCCTTAAAGCTGCAGTATGTAGATTCGTGAGACTTGTATGGAATCAACCACACTCCCCCCTCCCCTGCCTGTTTTGAATTTACCAGTATCCTTGTGAACATGCACGACTGTGGAGTTCTTAGCGATTTTTTTCTCATTAGAGACTAGTGACAAATGTAGGGACTTTCTCGTGTGTTATTGGAGATTTTCTGATGTGTTAGAGACTTTGACATGAAAGCACGTATCACTCTTTTAGTTACGAGAGTCATCAATGGGGCTGTCTAGCCATGTGATGAATTTACTCACCACTAGAGGGCAGTCTTACACAGGCCAATGTGTAATCAGTGGCAATACATGGAGGCTCCTGACTGCTGGTCAATACCCGTACCCCACTTTGGGAACCTAGGCTTTAGATCAGGGGTGTCAAACTCATTTGTTCAGGGGCCAAAATATGAAATAGTAGATCTTAAATGGGCTGCAGATTTTAGTCTGGAAAAGGAGCCACTTCAACATTAATGTCCCAAAGTTTACACTTTACACAACGTATAAATGATACATAAATGACATAAGAGCCGGACATTATCCAGGCAGTATGTGACAGATATCAGTTACTTTGCATTGATTTCTTTAGAGTTTTTATTTTTGGGGAAATTATGTGAAATCATTTAGGGAGAAATGAATTCTTTGAACAATTTGAGATAACAGCATGAGAAAACTGCAATCCTCCCAAATATTCTTATGAATTTGTTGTATTTAGAAGGGCTGAGATATCTACTAATTAATGATTTGGTAATTTGGACAATCATTTATGTTTTTTATATTTTTTTAAACTTTCTTTTGGGGGCCAAATTGAATAGTCTAAACAAGGGTCAGATTTGGCCCCGGGCCTGAGTTGGAAACGTGCTTGAGATGATGTAGCACCTCATCCCACCTTTGCCATATGATGTCAGCTGTACTGACCCTGACCCACCCACCCTGCATACAGGGTGGGTGGGTGAGGAGGACGGCTGCGTAGCATTCAAAGCACAACCTTTAGAATGAGTAACCCTTTTTATTTATTTCCTAAAGCTTTGGACTGTTGAACTCTGTGGAGCTCTGTACATATACGTGCTTTCACTATATTATTCTATTCATTATATTTCATAACGGAGGACTCTGGTATCAGAACTTTTCATCCTTGCATGCAACTTGAGGCTCTGAGCTCTTTTTTTATGGAGAACGTTGGTAAGGCAATACGATTTAGTTTTTTTACTAAGAATAACGCTAAAGCTAATCCTAACAACTTGACCACAAGACACTTTATATTACTGTATATGGACTCAGATTTCTTATAATATCATTTTGAAGCGACCTGTGGAAAATCTCATCAAATATATTTGCTTTCTCTCTGTCTATGTTCCGGATGTTGACTCAACCTTTGCTATGATTGGATGAACCACAATAAAGTATATTGTACGTGTGACCTTGATGTGCTCATGACCTCAAACGATGCAAGTTGTTTTGTTCAGTGGTTGGAGTTCGTCCAAAGCATGGAGGGAGGAGCATCCTGAGAGACTCCACTCAGGGCAAATAGAGTCACCGCTCCATCTGCTCATGGCTGCAGAGGCAGCAGGAGCTCAAACACACACAGATAGATGTGTTTCCGTCACTTCAGAGGTCCTTCCTGTGCAACTTTACCCTAAGAAACATTCCTAATGTGGTTCCAAAGGTGACCATGGACAAAGATACATGTCTACCATGAGGACACAGTGTAGGACTGTTTCTCAAATGGGGGTGTATGAAACGGCACTACAGAGGGTACTTGAGAGAGAGAGAGAGTGTAGAGAATTACAAATGAAAGCATTAAAAATATGGGTTTTTATGTTTATCTTTGGTTAAAAATCATAATGATACGAAAAATGACCAGTAACACACAAAACGACAACTAAGACACACTAAATGATAGAAAAATACACAAAAATAACAGAGAAACCTACAAAACGACATAAGAAACAACTGCATGACAAAAACACACACTGAGAGAACATAATCTAAATAATACCAACAACACATAAAAACAACAACAAAAACACGCAAAAAGCGAGGAAAAATATACTCAATAATAAAAAAGAACAGGACAAACAACAGCAAAATACACAAAAATGACACCAAAACACACAAAATAATGATGATCTTGATTAGAACATGAGCTGAAAATACAAAGTTGGTCCCACATCAAATAGGGAGATGACCAGAAATGATAAAAACTATTAAAATGAATGTATTCAGGAGGCACTAAATACTGTTTTAATTACAAAATTAGATTCTTTGAAATGTGAGTTATCACGCATTCATTCCATCATATGCTCCATAGTTGTTTTTTTTCACAGAATTCAGAGTAAAATATGTTAGTCTGACATAAGGGGGTACTTGGATTCAGAAATAGAGAAACGGGGTACTTGAGCCAAAAAAGTTAGAGAATCACATGTAGAACAGTGGTTTTCAAACTTTTTTTGGCTCAAGTACCCCCTTTCTTTTATTTCTGATTCCAAGTACCCCCTTATGTCTGACTAGAACAGAGGTAGGCAACTTTTATCACAGAGGGTCTTATGATCAACATTCATGTCAAGCATATAGAATAATGAGCGATCTGAGCTTTAATACAGGAAAGAAAAAAGAGTTTTTATAGTAATTTTGTGTGTTTTTCTCTCATTCTGTGTATATTTGTTGTTATCTTGCTCGTTGTGAGGCATTTTTGTGTATTTCCGTAGTCCTTTTTGTGTATTATTTTTTCCTATAACATATATGTTTTTTGGAGTCATATTGTGTATTTTTGCTGACATCTCGGCATTTTTTTGGAGTACGTAGTTTTGTGCATTTCTGTTATCGTTTGGCTTGTTGTTAGTACTGTCGGTTTGCCTGAGTAATTTTTCATGTTTTTCTTGTCTTTTTGTGTACTTTTGTCGTCCTTTTGTGTACTTTTGTTGTCATTTTCTGTCATTTCGTATAGTTTTCTGAACAATTTTGTGTATTCTGTGTGGTTTGTTCATTTTTTGTAGTAGTTTTTGTGTGTTTTTGGAGTTCTGTGGTTCTCTTGTCATGTCTCTTATTCTGTAATTTATGTGTAGTATTCATGCCCTTGTTATGGTATTTTCCTCTCATTTAGTGGGTCTTTTTTGTCGTTCTTTGTGTCGCTGGGAATAGTAAGTATTTTTGTGTGTTCTTTGTTGCGTTTTTGTGGAGTTTGTGATTATGATTTTTAACAAACAAATAATACATTATAAAATCTCATATTTAGAATGATTTAATTTGTTAATTCGTTTTCTCTCCTCTCTCTCTTCTCTCTCAGTACCCCCTGTAGTGCCATTGCGTACCCCTAGGGTACACATACCCCTATTTGAGAAACACTGGGTGTAGAAGACACTGAAAAAGAAAGGTATCCTTGGTTTTCTGTTGTATTTTGAATGCTTTGCAGCAGCAGCAGAGGAAAAGCTTCCAGAAAATGCATGTTGGACAGGATTCCTGCTCAGCAGCTCCTGTTACCGTCCACAAGCCTTGCCTTGGTCTCATATGAGTCACTTCCCATTATCCCATTGCATTTTTCACATTTTTTCCCCCTTCAGGATTGTTATTTGCTGTTAATAGAGTTTGAATGCACCACATTCCAGTGAGTTATAGTATTACACAGTTACTGCTGAGTGATAAAAATCTTTGTGAGAAGGATTTGTTTCAGAGCGACGAGCTGCGTTGAAAGAGCAGAGCTAAGAATGCTCCTGACTGATTATGTTGTCTGCAGTGTTTGTAATAGTGTCGTACATCAACGTTGTGGTGCGTTATTGGGGTTTCTGTCCACAGTTCCCTTATGTTCACACTGCGGGTCAATTCCATGTAATAGTTCCAGCGAGATCCATTTGGTCAGTCGTGATATGTCAGGAGACAATAACAAAAAAACATCAATTTAACATACTAGATTTATTCCAATTTTTTTATTTATTTTTTTTTTTTGCCCATATCTGATTTTTGATGTCATTGTGAACAGTACAATTCCCATTTTTTCAAATTCTACCCAGACCACTTTCATATGTAGATACAAAATCTGATACGTATCTGATATTTTGCAATGCGACTGCTGTCTGAACCACGAGGTCACATTCTATCTGACCTTTACATCATCAAAATGCGATGGCGTCAAAAACGAAGCAACAGGAGAGGTGGGGAACCCCGGTGGAGGATGTAAGTCGAAAAGAAGATAGTGGAAGGAGAGGAAGTTCTTAAAATGAATAAATATTTATTATATGATTTTTTATATATATATATATATACTATATATTACCGTTAAAGTTTTTCACCATGTTTTGTAGTAGTAGCCAGGATTAGTGCACAAAGTGACAAGTTGTGCCAGCTCAGATATTTTTATACTGTATTTAATTTGATAAAATGAAAGTATAGAACATGCTGTTTGAGAATAATTTAAAGAAACAAAAAGTGTAATTTTAACCAGTAAAGCAAGGCACATTTCATATACAGTGCATTTGTTATATTATACTGTAGGCTACTAGCAATTTCAGGAAACTTCATTTGAAATCAACACCAAGATTGAAAACCACTGAACTAATGCAAAACATTAATTTCAGAAGAATCAAATTATGAAGTTCATGTCAATTAAATCAATTGTGAATTGAAACGATTCAATAAAGTTTTTTTCAGTGCACAAACAACAGAGCCACTCTGTTTGATGTTTATTCTCATCCATTGGGGTTTGTTAGAACGCTTACAGACGATCTGACTCCATGCTGCAATAAATTCATCAAAAATGTTCAACATGTGATCAACAAAGTGAAATCAACCAGAATCTACAGGACCTTGTCATGTTAGGAAACTATTATGAGAAGCTTTAAACTTTGTCACAGATAGAAATATATATTCATATAAATGGACATGAACATAGGAATAATGTGTTCTAAAACATTATTCTAAATAACAATGTGTTTCTATTGAATAACTAATAAAGAGTGAGATCATTTGAACGCTGCCCTTTAGCCTGGTCAGCAGTAGGCTAGCTGCACAGAATAATCGCCATGGTAACTGATGTTTTTCTCTTTGATGAAACAGCTGTTCCTATTGTATCCTGAATGAATTAATCTGGAATATTAGGATTAGCCTGGCTAAATCCCTGATCGCTAACCATCAGGAAACCGGTTACAGTGCTGCTTTATTTCACTGATGATCTTCAGCATACGATCACTGTAATGAGTGGATTATTGCTTTTTTTTAAGCCATTTTCTATTGATCCCAGTAAAAGTGTGTTTAAAAAATGCAGATCATTGGTTAATTAGAATTCCTGGATGACTGTTCAGTCTTACATGTTCTCTGCGTGTTTGTGAACATTTTTTCAGCTAATTAACATTAACATTAACATTGACTTATATGGTGCTTTTTAAGGAACTCAAAGACGCTTTACAAACTGAAACAGACAAGCAAAGATGGGAGTGATATTGTAGGTTGTCGGTGAGCTGAAACAGGTGAGTTTTGAGCAGTTTGTGTAGATGGTCATTGAGTACGAGTTCCAGATGTGGATGGGGAGTGCAGTTGTGGTGATCTGGCAGGTGTGGGGCTTAAATGTGAGTGTGGGGTCAAAAATGAATTGAGATTTTGGATCTGGGGAGTGGTGGTAGCTGTATGGCCATCGACAGAGAAAGTGAAATCCTGAGAGAGGAGGGAAGAGCGATTTGGGACCAAATGACAATGATTTCCGATTTATTGCAGTTGAGTTTAAGAAGTTGGTGTTCATCCAGGATTTTATTGCAGTTTGTGATGGTGGATACAGTGGCAGGAGTGATGGATCTGGTTGCTGAGGTAGAGTTGTGTGTTGTCTGCGTAACTGTGGAATTGTAGTTCATGATATGAATGATAAGGTCAAGGGAAGCATGTACAGAAGAAACACAAGGGGACCAAGCACCGAGCCTGATGGACTCCATGGTTGGCAGGTATGGTGTCAGATGTGCAGTTGTTGATGGATTATTAACTGAGATTTATTGGTGAGGTGGGGAGGTGAGCCAGAGAGAGCTGAGCCAGAGATGCAAGATGCTGTAGGTGTTTGTAGAAGCACTGAGTGGTCAATAGTGTCAAAGAGAGGTCAAGTAGGAGGAAAATAAAGAGAAAACCAGAGTCAGAGGCGAGCAGGAGGTAGTTTGTAACTTTGAGTAGTGCGGTTTCAGTAGAGTGATGAGTGCAGAATCCAGACTGAAGGTTTTGTAGAGCTGATTGGAGAGAAGATGATGTTTCAGTTGAGAGATGACCGAGCATTCCAAGATTTTAGACAGGAAAAGAAGATTGAAGATGAAGTTGTTGGAGTTACCAGGATCCAGGCCAGGTTTTTTGAGTATTAACATTAACATTAACATTAACATTAACATGCCACTGCAGGATTACAGGATGTTGTGAGATAGGCGGTGATGATGACCTTGGCAACGTGCACTCTCTGTATTGCTCCATCAAGTATGAGCAAACTGCTAAAATGCTGCACATTGAATACTGTCTTTGCAAACCTGCCACGCACCTTTTTTCTCAAGCCAGAGTTCAAATGTATCAACTGAAATAAATGAGGAAATCCACTATTATACAGTAGGTGAAGAAGATCCTCCTGCTTAATAACAGTCCTGCCACTTCTTTCTGTTGGGTCGGACAAAAACATTCCTCAGATTTTTCAGACGAGCAGTGTCACACCAACCTGAACAATAACCTGCTTTGTTTTCTGTACGAAGCCCCAGACATGACATGGTGAAAAAGTGTAATTAATACATTTAATTGTGGCCACGAATTATCTATGACGTGCGCATGAGACACTAATTCGTGGCGACAAAAAACTAATTCATAATACGAAATAAGTATGATGTGCGCACTAAATAGTAATTAATATTACTAATATCATTCCTGAACAGCTGGGTGAGCAAATTGAGCACACCTTCTCTAAAGTCTAATGTAGAGGAATAAAGCCTGGATCAGGCCAACAAGAGCTCTGCGTCGAGGGAATACGTTGCTCACAAATACTAATGAAAAAGCCCTTGTTTATCTTCCAGTCACAGTAAACAATGTTTTGTGTCTTAAACATCTTAAAATGTAATGTCTTTAGGGATAAATACTTACCTACCTAAGTAGGGAAACATCAACAGCCAAACAACGGTTTTAAAACATGCGTTTTATTCTTCATTAGGAGCATATGCAACATGCAAACATAAAGTACATAAAGTATGAAAGTGTAACAGGGTAGCGGTAAAAAACAGAAAACACACCTTTTGTTCGTGATTGACTTCACGTGTGGTGCAGCCAAGAAAGGAAATAATAAATCACTTTCTCTTCGACTTGATTCATTGTAGAAACAACGCTTTTTAAAAAGATGAAACATGGCGATGTCAACTGGACAAAGCAGTAACAGAGGTCGAGGTTAGGAGTGGACCAATCACTGCCCTTACATTTGTCTTGTATTCTGTGGCCACGAATTAGTGTTTCGTGTGCACATCATAAGCTAATTCGTGACCAAAATAAAACATTTTTTTAGCATGTCTATAGGGACCTCCCAGTCACGTGACCCCTAGCCGAGTGTGAAGCCATTTTCACGGTCAACGACTGAGCAGAACGTCATGTCGTTGCAACGTTTATCATCTGAAAAAGCTAATTTACAAGAGGAAGATAAAGGAACTTCGGTTTTTAAGAATTTTCACTGCGACAAAAAAAAAAAAAAAAGTAGTCAACCATACACTGTTAGAACAGTGATAAATGCACAATCTTTTTTTTATCATAAAGGGCAACAGCTAAACGTTTGATTTTATGTAAAAAAACTGGCTCAAATGTCTTTTTCAAACAGTACAGTTTCTTATTTTGTGATCCATTCATTTTTATTTACAGTTTTTCCGTCCATTTTTCTCACACTGCTTTTCAGTGACTGCGCCAAAAAAGAAAAAAGAAAAAGCCTCTGTAGTTTTATATAATAAAAACAATAATATAAAGGGTCAGGATGAACCCAAACTTCACACTGGTTGATTGAAAAAGGTCTGTGTTCCACAGTAATGGATAGTGATAACAACATGCTTCCTCTCGTTCTCTTACAGGTCCATGCGTAGGAGTTTAGTGTAAAAAAAAATCTGCTGCCAGCGATCGAAACCACTGGTCAATCAGCATCCACGCTGGATGCCAGGACAAACTTTCTGTATTAGTGTTAATTATGAGATGGAGGAGGCTGTTGATTCAAATCCATCCAGCTTATGTAACGCCGTGGCTTCCCGGGGTCAGGATCCACCTACACTACAGCAATCTGACAGCACAACACATTTACACAACTATACTGGAGCTGGAAACGCATACATCTTCACATATATGCACTGACAAGGGTGACTGGATGGATATCGTATCCATGGCTACAGTCTCACATAATGTGTAATATTTTTGTCACAAAAGCCGCTGGTTTTTTCCTTTTCTTGTCAGATTCCTGCTAACATGATGATAGTTGTTCCGTCTGATCGTTTCAATGGCAGAGCTCTCCATCATCATGAGTGTGAATGAACAGGTCTGAGCCTGACTTCTATTCATAGACATTAGACACACAACATGAGAGGATTTTACATCATAGATACTGTGGGAAAAAACTCGACCCACTGGTGTATGGGGAGCTGAATGTAAAAGCTCAGTCATATTTAGTTCACTTTCCTCACATTTAGCTTATTTTCCTTTCATTTAAGACACATTCATGTAAAACAACATGTTCTATATCAGCGACTTTTTTCATAATACTATGAAAAAACATCTATAGGGCATAATGATGGAATAAATGAGTGATAACACACATTAAAAGAATCTAACTTTATAAATGAGTAATGAAATAGTATGTAGCTCCTCCTGAATACATTTATTTCTTATAGTTTTTTATCATTACTTAAGACTGACCACTTGTATTTTTAGTTCATTTTCTAATCAAGATCATGTCATTCGTTGTAGTGACTATCATTTTAACCAAAAAAACAACAAACAAACCAAACTATAAACAAACATTATAAAACTCCATATTATTAATGCTTTCATTTGTTATTTTAAACTTTCTTGATCCAAGACCCCCCTGTCGTGGCATCACGTACCCCCAGGGGTAGATGTACCCCCACTTGAGAAACACTGTTTTATTTCATTGTTCAAAAATGTGTAAACATGAAAAATGAATCTAAATCTAAATGTTAAATCTAAATCTAAATGTTAAATCTAAATCTAAATGTTAAATCTAAATCTAAATGTTAAATCTAAATCTAAATGTTAAATCAGTCACCTAGTGTAAAGCTAAATGTTTAGAAATGATACAAAGTCGGGAGGTCAGCGGCTGTCGTTCACGCGGTCAGTCTTTGCGAGGACCCCAAAGTAAATGAAGAATACAAAAAACAACAGCATTAATATGCAAAATTACTCCAAATATACACAACAATACAGAAAAATAGCCAAAAGTAACAGAAAAAAGCACAAAAGTAACAGAAAAATAGTTGGTGACAACTCAAACACACAAAATGACAACAGGAATACACAGAATGAGAGAGAAAATTTAAAGTGACAACAATAATACACAAAATCATTTTTAAAACACACAAATGAAAACAAAAATATAGAAATTTAGAAAAAAAGAAACCACACAAACCTTTTGTTCTTTCCTGTATTGATACTCAGATTGATTGTTATTCTAAATGCTTATAGATTAGACTGTTGTGATAAAAAAAAAAAAGGAGCTAGTCCTCAACCTTTTTCTATATATGCTGCTATAGGTTTAGACATGCTGAGAGACATTTTGGTGTTGCAGTGCTCATTTGTTCATTCAATCCAACTCAATATAATGGGAAATCTGTGGAGCACAACAAACAATGTTATAAAACCAATTCAAAGATATCTACGGTTATTGCACAAAGCCAGGTTTTTACCACAACATTAGGAATTCAACAGAACAAACATCAACAGTCACTCACTATGATCAGCATAGGTGTGCATCATGTAGTTGTCCTGTAACTGTTTTTTCTGAGGGTTATCTTATGTTAACACAACAACTAGCCACTCTATTAAAGCTGCAGTATGTAGAATCGTGAGACTTGTATAGAAACAACCACACTCAGCCTTCCCTGTTTCAAAACTTATCATCCTGTAAGGTTTTCTTTACTTCTTCTGCATCTTTTAATTGAACAGCACTGAGGACAGATGGACAGGAGTAGTATAATTTTCACAAGGTTTATTCACAAGCAAAGTTTAGTCCCAGTGCAGGAGGAAGACAGAGGCATACATCTGTGTTCCTCCATGTCTGTGTGTCTGTTCTCTATCCATGTCTCTATCTCCCAGAGAAATGTCACTCAAGCATGGGGAGAACATGCAAACTCCACATGAAATGGTGAACCACAACACACTGTGCTTCATATTGTTACACTGCAGTGGAGGCGAGGGGTTAGGGTCGGGTGGTCGATGCAGCTCCGTATACAGGACATTGATCTGGGATTCTCCATCATACTGTGTCTGTGCTCCAGCAGCAGCAGCTGTCAGCTGATTGATACAGAGGCAGAGGAGTCACCGCCCCCTAGGAGGGGGTGGGGAGTCAGGCTTCCCTCTTGGCTGTGAGCTCAGCTGGTGGTCTTGACATGAAGCTTAATGCTGTCATTAGGGCCACATGGACAAAAGGGGCCGTCCACTGATATCATTAACTTTTCACCATCTCTGGTTTTCAAATGAGACGCCTCGGCTCCATCCTCCCACAGCCAAAGTCTAACAGCAATAAACACATGAGTCACAGTCGCTCAATATTGATGAACTGATCAAAGGTCAGCGTTCCTGATCCACATTCGACCGACATTGACCAACGTCCCTGGGGATGACGTTTCGCTGCCTGTGGCGAGAAGCTTCAGTGGAACCTACACAGTTGTTTGGAAAAAGCATATTTTTGTTGTTGTTTATTTGTTTGTCTGGTATTGGGATTATGTCAAAAGTGCTATATGTATTTTTTTATGAAATGTTAATCAAAAATCGACTTTAGGCTATATGACAGAGATAGGCAACTTCTATCATAGCAGGGCCACAAAAATGTGATTGTCTGATCCGAAGGCCACATTATCAACATTTTTGTTAGCATTTAGAATAAATACCAATCTGAGCATTAACAAAGAGTTTTGTCTTTGTGGTCCTTTTGTGTGGGTTTTCTTGATGTTTTTTAGTTTTTAGAAATTTTGTGTTTTTTAATTCATTTTGTCCTTTTTCTTGTCAATAAGGTAAATTTGTGTTGCCTTTTTGTGTGTTTTTGTCATTTTTTGTGTTATTGATGGCATTTTGCGAGTCTTTGAAGTTCTTTTGTTTATGTTGCTGTTGTTTTTGTAGTCATTTGTGTTCAAGTGGTTGTTTTAGTGTGTCTTTGTTATCATTTTTGTGTACTTTTGTTGATATTTTGTGCATTTTGCTGTCGTTTTCTGTGTTTCTGTGTGTTATGTTGGGCTTCACATAACTTTCAACTTTTGTTTTGGGGGCCGCACAAAATTAGACCCATGGCCGCATGTGGCCCCTGCGCCGCCAGTTGCCTATGCCTGCTATATGAGACTCTTTTAGGGGATCTGAATTAATATACTGATTCTGAATCAGTTTCAAAAATCTAAAAATCTCTTTCTGTCAACATTGGTGACATTTTAAAAATGCATATCGAAACTTTGGCTCAGTTATATCAGGCTGGTTTCTCAGTTTCCTCGTTGAATCTCATTCGGTTCAGATCCCGATTGCACATTTTATCGTGATTTTTCAAAAAACGTTGGTGCTCATCCATTTGGACTAGCTGTATTATAATGAATGGCGATGAAAGCCTTTAAAGCGTAAATGATTATAGTGCCATCAGGATCATGAGCTGGGTTTCCATCACCCTTGGAAATGTGAAAAATCTAAATAGCACAATAAAAACTGGTAATGGAATTTCAAAAAAATACTTAAATATTGCTAAAAGGTTTTTACACATTCGGGAAAAGGTTTTTCAGACGTTTCAATATTGAAATGTATCACAAAAGCACAATGGAAACACTTTTTCCGCAAATACAGGTCACAGATCGTGACGTACCTGGTCACATGACCACTTATCGCCGAGAAAACGGAGAGAAGAGGAGATCGAGACATTTCTTAGCATTATATTTAAAAATGATTATTGCCACATTAGGCAAAAAACTAAGGAATGTGGAATGTTATAAGGAGGTTTGAAGCAACCATCTTCCGACAGGGAAGTTTCACAGGAACCTTCAATGGAAAGACGTTCAAAGTGCAATTACAGTATACTTTGTTGAAATTTAGAACTATCGCTTTTATTTAGCAAAAAAAAACTGTAATGGAAACACAGCTACTGATCCAGATAAATAACAATATCTGGTAAAAAAAAAAAGGAGTTTGTTTCTTGGCAGAGGGTTGTGCTCTCTGAACGCTCCTATTGGTAAATCATTAGTGACCGTTATACTGACTCCGAGGAGTTATACTGAGTGCAATACCCCTGTGAGATCAAAGGACAATCAAACAATATTTAATTGTTTGTCTTTGAGTGATATGAAAATACAGCAATCTCACTTGAATTTTCTCTGTAAATGTAGTTTTTCTGTATTACTGTGATCTTGTTGTTGCTTTTCTGATCTTTCAAAGGATCTCGAGCGAAACGGTTTATCTCAAATCAGCACCAGTTGATGCTCAGAGCCCGAGAGTCTGGATTCATGCGTGTTTTATGGGTTTGATCCTCAGGATTCTCTGCAGTGAAGCAGTTGGAAGAGAGGTGTGAAAAGGCAGGTCGTGTGTGTGTGTGTGTGTGTGTAGGCGGGTTCTGGCCTTTTCCCCTCCCCTCCCACGTCCTCCATTTCTGCCGCAGCATTAGCATGCAAACAGCGGCTGCAGCTCTGCACCCCATCGCTCACTTCAAACAGCAGCACAACCTCAGCTCCCACACACACACACACACACACACGCGCACACACACACACACACACACACACACACACACACACACACACACACACACACACACACACACACACACACCATGACCATGTTGTACAGTTCATCTATCACAACACTACAAGAAACAGCACTTTTTACAAGTCAATGAGATGTATTCATTTGACATTCAACCCACGCACTGACATGTACACAGTAAACAACGCACACACACACACACACACACACACACACACACACACACACACACACACACACACACACACACACACACACACACACACACACACACACACAGAGTGCAGAGCTGTAGGATTTAAACTTGTATGTTGGAAGCAAAAAGCATGCAGGCAGATTTCTGCAGGGTTTGGGTCGAGGGGGGGACACAACAATTACGGGTGTAAAATAAATGGATTCACATGTTGCGATATTTCACTGCGCGATAATCATATTGATAAAAAAAATGTCAAATTAGATTTTTTTCAATCATGTTTTTAAAATTAAAAAAACAAAACAAAACATGTAATTGCATGTAGACCTGTGCCAATGGCGCCCTATGGCAGCTTCGCTTCCGTCAGTCTGCCCCAAGGCAGCTGTGGCTACAACAGTAGTTTACATAAGCACCCAGTCACTAGGTGTCAGTGAAGCACATCAGACCTTGTTAAACTACCTCACTGACGTGCCGTGACCACTAGGGTTGGGTAGGCACGTTGCAAATCAAGACCACCAATGACAATTTCATATCTCATCTCAATGGGCTTATCAAAATATAAAATTCATAACAAGAAAGAAAAAACCCAACAAGATCCACATGAACAAGCATTTAGCCATCTATCAAAATCAACGCCGTAAAACACCATTAAAGAGATAAATAAACAATTATTTAATGCAGCTGTTCCAGGAAATAGCACTGTTTAGTAATTTGGGCTATGAAACGCACAAAATGCTGACACTTTCAAACTTATAGGTACTGTAGGCTATTGGAAATGGAAAAATAAATAATTTATAATTATATTATAATTAAAACAAATAACCAAAATATCAGTTCACCCTTAGGTAGGCACTGCCTACCTTGCCTACCCTGATGACACGTCACTGCTCCTCATTGCCTTTTAGCTGGAATTGGATTGCACTTTATTTTTATAAATCATGCTGGACACTTTTATTACTTAAAAAACAGAATCAGAATTTGTTGTAGAAGCAAATTAGACCTTTTTGAAAAATGTAATTTGACAGTTTGATAAATATACCACTGATCATTCACGGCACAACTAGTCTGGGACATTTGGATGGCCTATCCTATTCTGTTTCTCCTTCTGTTCACTAACCCAACCAGTGGAGGCTGATAACTGCACCTCTGAACCTGGTTCCAATGGAGATTTCTGTCGCTAAATGCTTGTTCATGTGGATCTTGTTGGGTTCTTTCTTTCTTTCTTACTATGGACCATATATATTGTTAAGTGCGCTGAGGTGACTTTGCTCTTTATAAATAAAGTTGAGTTGAGTTGAGAGTTAATGTCTTCTTCAGTTATGACGTATTGACCACAAAGCTGTGAAGTGAAATAACGACACCCATGGGATATATTATGTAGAGAGTAAACATTTAGTGGTTAAAGTTAATGTGTTAGCAGCAGAAACACAGAATGCATTAGGATCCTAAATGTAACAGCTCAGCAACTGAATTGGATCATCTTAAAAAAGAGAGAGAGAGAGAGAGAGAGAGAGAGAGAGAGAGAATCTCCTGCAGCGTTTTGTTTGACTGTGGTGGTAAAAAACAAAAAAACAAACACAAATAAAAGTGATTAAAGGAAGTAAAAGCAGTAAAACTACAAAAGGTTAAAGGACACCAATAAACTGCACATCAGGAAGGATGTTTGTTTCATGTTTTTGTGAATAAGGACTTAATATTTTTGATAAATTCATTCTGATTGAAACATTCCTTTATTAGTGTGTGATTAATTTATTAATTGGGGGGAGGTAGGTGTTATTTTTCCCTTTAGATTTCGATGCGCTGACTCTCTCTACCCTCCACAGCAAGAAGGTCCTGGGTTCAAGCCCCTTTCTGTGTGGAGTTTGCATGTTCTCCCCGTGCTGCATGTGTTTCCTCCGGGTACTCCGGCTTCCTCCCACAATCCTGTGGCTGTAAGGTTGATTGGAGTCTCTAAATTGCCCATAGGAGTGAATGAGTGAGTGGTTGTCTGTCTGTGTTGCCCTGTGATGGACTGGCGCCCTGTCCAGGGTGTACCCGGCACCGGCATGGATGGATGATGATGCCCCCACAGGTCAGCAAAGGAAGTGCATGTAGACCGTAAACAGGTTATGGCATGTGTCAAACTCAAGGCCCGGGGGCCAAATCTGGCCCTTTAAAACATTCAAATTGTCCCGCAGGGGAAAGTAAAAATGTCTGAGAAAACATGAATCATTGTGGATGTCGCCGTAGAAACTGATCCAGAATTGGTCCAGATATCGTCCAAAATTGAATGGAATCTTCCATGGCGTAACGCAGGGGTCACCAACATGGTGACCCGTGGGCCCCAGGTAGCCCGCATGGACCATGGACCATCAATGAGCTCACCAATCTGATTTACTTTCTATGATTCAAACACACAGAGATAAATACATGTGACAGATGTAGTTTGTACTTTAAATACTGCTGCACGTGATAATTTGATATACATAAGATTTATTTATTTTTTAAACGCAAAGTGGATTCGAGAAATGTTACGTTTTACGATTAGTTAAAGTTGTAACATCGTGACTTTCTGTGAAATGTAGAAAATGAAACAATTGCATAAATTAGGAGAAATAAAGTGTTGTGCATGTTGAAACTTAAACATTTCCTACCTTTTTAAGTCACTGCTAGTCTTCCTCATTATCTTACCCTCTAATTAAAGTAAAACCGGGAAAATGTAGTATTGAAGAAACTCTTTTCAAACTGGTAACCCTCCATACTATGCAGTACCTATGAAGTAGCTCAGTTTCAGAAAGGATGGTGACCCCAGGAGTATCGTCTATCTTTGTTTAACATTTTGTCAAAATCCATTAAGTGTTTTAAACTAATCCTTCTAACAGACGAACAAACAAACAAATAAATAAACAGGTGAACTTATGACCTCCTACACTATGTGACATCCTAGGTAAGTATAAAGTAGTCACTGATAAAGGATAATGGAGACGTAAAAGTTTGGTGGAGCAGCGATTTTAAAAGTGAGGGGGTTCTAAGGGTTGGGCAACTATCGACTCCAAATTTAGTTTATTAAATGATTTTACTAATACCATGATAAAGCTGATAAAAGTCAGTGATACTCAACATGTGGCTCTTTATGGTTTAGTTTTAATTATTATTTACACAGAAAACCTTAAAACAGGGAAACTTTTTACCTTTTTCTTTGACCATTTTGCAACTTCCTTTTTTCTATTTTTCCCCCTTTTCCCAAAAACGTTATGCTGTTTTTGTTTTTTCTGATTTTAACTTCCTTTTGCCAATAAATATAAATTTTTCCTCTATTCTGTCCATGTTTGCAAGTTCTTTTTGACACTTTTATCCAATATTTGAGATTTCTGTAACCATTATTTTGCCACTTTTCATCCAAATAAGATAACTTTTACTCAATAAATGACATCTGTTTCCCATGTGAGGGGGATTAATTTTTGTTTTTATGAAAGTGCCGGTGTTAAATCCCCCACATCTCCAACGGGTGAGACGCGCCTGCAAAGGCTTAATTTACCGAGTAAGGTTTTTTTCATTTTGGCTGCACCCGACCCTAATGGTGCACCCGACCCTAATGGTGCCCCTGACCTTATGTTGTACCCGACCCTAATGGTGCCCCTGACCTTATGTTGTACCCGACCCTTATGGTGCCCCTGACCTTATGGCGCACCCGACCCTTATGGTGCACCTAATCCTAATGGTGCACCCGACCCTTATGGTGCACCTGACCTTATGGTGCACCCGACCCTTATGGTGCACCCGACCCTTATGGTGCACCTGACCTTATGGTGCACCCGACCCTTATGGTGCACCCGACCCTTATGGTGCACCTAATCCTAATGGTGCACCCGACCCTTATGGTGCACCTAATCCTAATGGTGCACCTGATCCTAATGGTGCACCCGACCCTTATGGTGCACCTGATCCTAATGGTGCACCCGACCCTTATGGTGCACCTGATCCTAATGGTGCACCCGACCCTTATGGTGCACCTGACCTTATGGTGCACCCGACCCTTATGGTGCACCTGACCCTTATGGCGCACCCGACCCTTATGGTGCCCCTGACCTTATGGTGCACCCGACCCTTATGGTGCACCTAATCCTAATGGTGCACCCGACCCTTATGGTGCACCTAATCCTAATGGTGCACCCGACCCTTATGGTGCACCTGACCTTATGGTGCACCCGACCCTTATGGTGCACCTGACCCTTATGATGCACTTGACCCTTATGGTGCCCCTGACCTTATGGTGCACCCGACCCTTATGGTGCACCTGACCTTATGGTGCACCCGACCCTTATGGTGCACCTGACCCTTATGATGCACTTGACCCTTATGGTGCACCTGACCTTATGGTGCACCCGACCCTTATGGTGCACCTGACCCTAATGGTGCCCCCGACCCTTATGGTGCACCCGACCCTTATGGTGCACCTGACCTTATGGTGCACCCGACCCTTATGGTGCACCTGACCCTTATGATGCACTTGACCCTTATGGTGCACCTGACTCTTATGGTGCACCCGACCCTTATGGTGCACCTGACCCTAATGGTGCCCCCGACCCTTATGGTGCACCCGACCCTTATGGTGCACCTGACCTTATGGTGCACCCGACCCTTATGGTGCACCTAATCCTAATGGTGCACCCGACCCTTATGGTGCACCTGACCCTTATGATGCACTTGACCCTTATGGTGCACCTGACTCTTATGGTGCACCCGACCCTTATGGTGCACCTGACCCTAATGGTGCCCCCGACCCTTATGGTGCACCCGACCCTTATGGTGCACATCCCTGCAGACCTTCATGTGAGATTTTTTGACACAATAATAACAACAACTCCAGAGGAGCCTGCGGTTTACCCATCCTCATGTAATATCAATAAATCCACGTGTGCATGACCTCAGGTGCTGCAACACAGATGCTAGTTTCTAATTACACTTAACCCACGTCTGTAGCGCTGATGCTGAGGCTGAGAAGGAGAGTGGAGCTCAGTAATTAGCCGACATGTTGAGGCTGAGGCTCCTTAATGAAAACAAGTCTCGAGCTGTAGATAAGACAGAGTTCAGTAAACTGGGGTTTGTTGATGAGCCTTTTTGCATTGTAATCTCTACGTATGGAAGAATGAAGCTCCATGAACAGCGTCATGACAACAGGAGCAAATACTCATTGTAGAGAATTCACTCGTATGGAGGTAGATTTGCGTCTTTTTGTCCTTCAATCAGAAATAAATATTTTCAATCAAAGAAAAAAGTGTTCAAATGAAAAAAAAAAATATTTGAGACCCAAATAATTGCATTTGAACACTTTCTTTCTTTGACTGAAAAGGTTTTATTTATTTGTCTTTTTTGTATTTGGGCCATATTATGGTTAGTACATTTGTGTGATAGTTATTGATTAAAAAAAACATTTCAATCAAAGAAATTGTTTTGAACTCCCAAAAATTGCTTTTGAAAACTTATTTTCTTTGATTGAAAATATTCATTTTTGATTGAAGTAAAGTTTTTTTTTATTATTAAAAATGTTTTTTTCTTTTTTTCGTTTGAAGTTATTATTGTTTTTTGTTTTTGTTTGAATAATATAGACTTTGAATAAAAAAGACACAAATTTACCTCCACGTGCTCAGAGAAATAAACATTTATCCACTTTACAGTTTAATGTCAACCATTTCATTTTTATGGAATACAAATATTACATCGGTCACTGTCTCACTTTCCTCATATTTAGCAAATTTTTCTTTCATTTTGTTAAAATGTGTAAACATGAAAAATAAATCTAAATGTAAAAGGTAAATATAAATGTTAAATATAAATGTAAATGTTTCATCTAAATGTTAAATCTAAATGCAAATGTTAAATATAAATGTAAATGTTGAATCTAAATGTAAATGTTAAAAATAAATATAAATGTTAAATGTTAAATGCAAATATAAAATATAAAATATAAAATATAAAATATAAAATATAAAATATAAAATATAAAATATAAAATACAAAATTTAAAATATAAAATATAAAATATAAAATATAAAATAAACGTTAAATGTCATAGTTAAATCTAAATGCAAATGTTAAATATGAATCGAAATGTTTATTCTTAATGTTTAATCTAATTGTAAAATCTAAATCTAAATCTAAATATTAAATGCAAATGTAAAGTATAAATCTAAATGTTAAATATAGATGTGAAATCTAAATGTAATTGTTAAATCTTCATTTTTATATGCTGCCTCCCTTTAAAGAATGAAAAACGTGACAACATTTCAAAACAAATGGTTAAAAGAAAGTGCAACCTTTATTGCAAAAAAATAACATGTGCAATCACATATTTCAGAACAGTAATAATAGACCTCTTTATTAATAAAGTGCAAAGAAAAAAATTGCAATTTAGTACAAGAAATGAGCAACGCTAAATTTGCATTCTAAGTAATGATGTTTATTTTATTTTTTAAACTTAAACCCAAGCTTTTAACTTTTCCCTCGTGTGTCCTCTGAGTGTTTGAGTTGGATGTGACTGTGGAACCTAAACCATGTGTAGGCGCTGCAGCAGAGCGTTGGCTATCGACACCATGGCAACAACACAAGGCCGTGTGGTTATATAAAATCGATCAGAGACGCTTAAAACAAGAGAGAGAAAAAAACTTGCTTTTCTCGCTCAGGATCTGCAAGATTGTTTGGTCTTTTAATGATGTTGGGATTCAGCGACAGTCAGAGATGTTGGATTCTCACTGAAGTTGTTCATCAAACAACGTCACGCACCACGTGTTGCGAACCCATGCGGGAGCTCAACCTAACAAAGCAGAGCTAGACATCACATGAATAGATAGATAACTGTTTTACTGGTTGCTCTAAAGCATGGCTTCTCAACCTTGTGATCAGGACCCCATTTCAGCTTGTGGGACTCTGAGAAGGGGTCCCCAGATGCCTTCAAGAAACTGAGAATGTCTTTTTTTAACAATTTGAGCCAATTGTTGCTTATTTTTACCATTTTTCTGCAACTACACCAAACTTGCCATATTTTAACCTGTTTTCATCACTTTTTCTTGCCATATTTTTGCTGCTTTTAATGCATTTTGCTACATTACTCCCATTTCTGCTGCTTCTCCATATAATTTTAATGCCTTTTCTGCACATTTTTTCCACTTTCAATACACTTTCAGCACTTTTAAATGCTTTCCACCACTTTTCCCACCTAATGTCACGTATATTGACCCATTATAGTCACCTTTGACCCCTTTTCACCATATTTCATGCTTATTTTTTGCCAATTGAACCACATTCACTCGATGTCATGCCCATTATTTATTAGTCCAACATTGACACTATGAACCCTTTTTACCACTTTTTCTGTCTGTTTTTGGCCACTGTTATTTGCAACTTTTAACCTATTTCAGTGGTTTTTAAAATCCTATTTCACCACCTTTTCCACCATTTTTTTTTTTGTTTTTTGTCACTTTAAACCCATTTCATTTCTGATTAAAACAAGGATTTACATCTTTAAGATGACTATATACAAATAATAATAATCTTCCTGTATAACAGTGGATATTATTCGGATAAATAAATAAATGTGGTTATCACAGATTCATAGAACAATGGACCATCATTTTGCTGACTTTCCGGATGGACCCCAAAAATCTCTCCCCTTTATTCTCCCTTATAGATGGTCCTGTCTTCACATGACTGTTCTTCCATGTCTGTGTTCAACCACCTTCAGCTACAATAACATTTGCACGCGGCCACTAGTTTTGCCTGGTCTCAGGAGTCCGCAGACGTCCGGATGATACTGCAGCCGCCGCCATTTCATTCTCCCTGCGCTTAAACACATCCTTTCTACTCCTCATCAGCTTTCACTGACAACGCTGCAAAAAAGTAAGAACACTGTGAGAATAAGAATCAGTCACGTTCATATATTCATTGTTTTGCCTCTGGGATTTAGCTCTCACGGTGTTACACCACGTGCATATGAATAAGTTACTCATTCAATCCAGAACTTTTTTTAGCTGAAACTTGTAAAAAAAATCCCAGTGCAGAGTGGAAGGCCTGGCAGCATTAGCATTCACTCACTTATTTTGAATGCTTGAAGTTGTTTTGTACAAAACAGGGGTTTTACTGTGGGTTTTTACTCATTATTTCTTCAAGGTTGTCTTTAAACTCAAGAATCAATAATCATTATTATTTTTTATTTTTTTTTAGCTGTAAAATCTTGGTTTTGGGGGCCTAAGCCTGTGCTTTGCTGCCTGATTGGGCAGTTAGCATACCTGCTAAATGGGGATAAAAACATGAATTGTGTTTGTGTGTAAGGGCAAATTACAAAAAGGACCAGAAACGTACAACATTATGTACAAAACCTCACAAAATGACATAGAATACCACAAAACACACATAAATAACAAAAAATATACAAAATGACAAGACAAATAGGCAAAAATGACTCCAAAACGGCACAGAAATGACTGCAAAATAGCCAAAAGGACACAATATTACTATACAATGCACAAAACAAGACTCCAAAACCTGAACATACAGAAAAACAAGAAATATACAAAATGACGACAAAAAACACTCAAATACGTATTTGGCAATTTGAAAAAAATGGCAAAAATGACAAAGTGTATGTGGATTTGTTGACAAGTTTGTTCTTTTTACTAATTAAATTGAAAGTTATAATGCAGGAAAAACTGACTGACCTTAAATATGACCTTGAGCAAAGGTCAATGTCACACATAGAAATGAAATGTTGTTCAATGGTACCAGTCTGAGCACTGTATCTCAATCAAGTTATAGGAAAAAATGCAACCTTGACCTTGACTTTGACACTTTTATATTGCATTTAATATCACATACGTGTCATTAGTGCTGCATTTATAGCCTAGGAGGAGTTCAGATGAAAAATAATAATCACTCAAACGAGAACAATGTATTTGGCAATTTTCATTTGCCAAATACAAATATAGAAAACGAGAAGAAAAACGACTCCAAAATATCACAAAATGAATCCAGGAAAGATACAAACATGACAGGACAAATACACAAAACAACAACAAGCTCAAACGCTTTGTAGTTTCCTGTATTAACGCTCAGATTGGTCATTATTATTAATGCTGACATGAATGTTGTGAGAAAAGCTGTGTCTCTGGTTGAGATCAAACACAAGCATTAATAAGTCACCAAGCAGAAGGACATTCAAACTCTATTTAAACAGTAGTAAATGTTTGAGAAAAGTCTGTGTAATTCCAAATTAAAAACCTAACACAACAGAATTAAAATGATTGGGTTCAGGTGTAATAATCACGACTACACAACATTTTCCATCACAGCTTTATGATGCCGTAGTGTGACTGAAATGCTGCGTTTCTAAAAGATGTGGTGAGAAAATTAAAAAAGTATTCAGGGTTCACAGATAAACTCTGTGACCTTCTGTTGACCTTTGTGTAGAGAGCTGTGCAGTGTGGGAGAGGATGGAATCAATAGAGCAGGAAGGAGCTCAGAGAGAGCACATATATCTACGCTCTGCTGCATCCAGGAACTTTTCAAATGTGTCTGTGTCTGTGTCGGTGTCAGTGTCTATGTGTCTGTGTGTGTGTCTGTGTCTATGTCTGTGTGTCTGTGTCTGTGTCTATGTCTATGTCTGTGTGTCTGTGTCATTGTCATTGTCATTGTCAGTGTCTGTGTGTCTGTCTGTGTGTCTGTGTGTGTGTCTGTGTCGTGTTGGTGTCTGTGTCATTGTCAGTGTCTGTGTCTGTGTCTATGGCTGTGTCTATGTCTGTGTGTCTGTGTCTGTGTCTGTGTCTATGTCTGTGTCTATGTCTGTGTGTCTGTGTCTGTGTGTCTGTGTCTATGTCTGTGTCTATGTCTGTGTGTCTGTGTCTGTGTCTGTGTGTCTGTGTCTGTGTCTGTGTCTATGTCTGTGTGTCTGTGTGTCGTGTTGGTGTCTGTGTGTGTGTCTGTGTTGGTGTCAGTGTCTATGTGTCTGTGTCAGTGTCTATGTGTCTGTGTGTGTGTCAGTGTCTGTGTGTCTGTGTGTGTGTCAGTGTCTGTGTGTGTGTGTGTGTGTGTGTGTGTCTATGTGTCTGTGTGTGTGTCAGTGTCTATGTGTCTGTGTGTGTGTCAGTGTCTGTGTGTCTGTGTGTGTGTGTGTGTGTGTGTGTGTGTGTGTATGTGTCTGTGTGTGTGTCAGTGTGTGTCTGTGTCTGTGTCAGTGTGTCAGTGTCAGTGTGTGTGTCAGTGTGTGTGTGTCAGTGTGTGTGTCTGTGTGTGTGTGTCAGTGTGTGTGTGTGTGTGTGTCAGTGTGTGTGTGTGTGTGTCAGTGTGTGTCTGTGTGTGTGTCAGTGTGTGTGTCAGTGTGTGTGTCAGTGTGTGTCAGTGTGTGTGTCAGTGTGTGTGTCAGTGTGTGTCTGTGTGTCAGTGTGTGTGTGTCTGTGTGTGTGTCAGTGTGTGTGTCAGTGTGTGTATCAGTGTGTGTCAGTGTGTGTGTCAGTGTGTGTATCAGTGTGTGCTGCTGCATTCATTGTCCTCAACACTCTTCTTTCACACAAATGCATGTGAGTCATTTCCAGAGTCCTGCACTAGTGCCCCCTGTAGGCAGCACACATCACTGCAGCATTAAACATTATAACAGAGGAAACATCAGGCCTAACATCTGTATAACATCTGACACAGAGGTTCAGGATCAACCATTTGAAAACACTTTTTGTAGCTGGTGCATTAAAGTAATGGCTCTGGAGACACAGTTTTATCTCTTTTCTGTGATTTCACTGACATCTTTCACCATTTAATTCAATTTCACACAGCCATATATGATAAATCCCACTCTGACTAAGAAATGTGTGAGTTCAAAGGGCACTCTGATATATTTCATGCCAGGCTTGAGAAAAAAAGGGTTTTTTAATGAAATGCACTGCTTGGTTCACTCTCCGTCTGCTGAGGTGTGTGTGTTTCTACATCAGCATCAGGTTTGACTGCAGCGACCAACCATTAAAAGATGAAGAAGCTTCTGTGTTCCACTCCCACACAGAGGAGCATCCTAAGATCTACAGGTACATTTGGAGGAACAGAGTAGAACACGCACCAAGTAAAAACTATAAGGCACGTGTGGCCAACTCAAGGTCCGAGGGCCAAAAGCGGCCCTTTTAAACATTCAATCCGGTGTCACATACTGAGATTGTATCTGAGCATGCACGCTACGTCCAGTGTTCTGAGATTGTTCATTCAATTTCAAAGTAAATGTTTAATTTAATTTTTTGGCATAAAATGCACTGCACTTTGTTTCGGTCTAACAAAAAAAAAATGTTCAAACTAAAATCACAATTTAAAAACATACAACAAGACTGAAACTGGCAGAAGCAAAAATGATTATATGCTAAACATAAATAGTGGCCTTTTTTTAAAGTAATTAAAAAATATATATATATATATATACATATGAAATTGGTTCCAGATTTGGATTTTTCGACTTTTGAAACTGATCCAGAATCAGTATATTGATCAGGACTCCCTACAAAATTGTATGAAATCTTCCATGGTGTGATCTATCTTTGGTAAAATCTTTGGTAAAATCTTTGGTAAAATCCTGCTAACAGACAAACAAACAAAGGTAAAAATAGGAGATTCTTAGCAGAGGTAAAACAAAAAGGTAAGAAGTGTTTTAGGACTGTACATTAGGAATAGTGTTTATTGAATATGAAGCCCATGTGCTCCCCTGTATAATATAGTTGTATTAAGATGAATTTAGTGGTGCCAGTGTCTGGCTGTGACCGTGACTGTGATGCTGCTGTTTCAGAGGTCTTGGGAGTTCCTGGGGGAGGAATTAGCAGAGCTCGTAGTTTTAATTAACCTATGAGTTTCCCTTTAATTGGACCATGTGGACGAGCGTTTATTGACACTACAGTGGAAGCGCTGGTGAATATTTCATTGTTAACAGTGGAGTGCTCAGAGCATCCCGTTGCTTACTTTTTCTGCAGGCTGCTTTACATTTCATATTAGGATTTGTTTTTAAACCCCTATAGGACTTTATACTGTAACTCAGACCCTTTAACTGTGTGGGCCCTAAAGTACATGCAGAAAATGACAGAATATTACACAGAAATAACAGGAAATTTACAAATTGATAGGAAAAAAAAAACACAATATGCCAACATGAATGCACAAAATGAAAGAAAAAAAATACAAAGTGGCTCCAAAAATGACAACAAAAACACACAAAATGAATAAATACACAAAATGACAGCAAAAGAAAACACAAAATGACTCCAAAAACACACAAAGTTACAACAAAAACACACAGGATCAATAAATAGACAAAATGGCAACATAAACACACAAAATGAATACAACATGAATACAGTAAATAAACACTGTACAAAATGACAACAAACAGAAACAAAAAAGGAAACCACACAAACTGTGTTGTTCCCTGTATTAATGCTCAGATTGGTCGTTGTATTAAATGTTGACATGAATGTTGATAATATGGCCCTCGAATAAAATGGTCACATTTTTTGTGGCTGTGATAAAAATTCTCAATGAGGAAATAAAGCTTTGCAAAATGGATAAAATTGTGACCTCACCTTTGGATAATTACATGGAAAGATTTATAATCTTGTTTTAATGTTTTAAAGATGTGACGTTGTTGTTCATGGTGTGTGTCTAAATGTGATTGTGTTATGATGTGTTGTCTGAATGAATGGAAATATAACTGTACAGGGATTATTGTCACCATGTGTGTTTTTAATGGAGTGTTATTTGTTTTTCTTCTTCTGTTTCTCTGACTCCTGCCTGTTTAAGCCTGCGTGTGCTTCACTGAACCGTCTGAATGCATCAGTTCCACCTGCTTAAAACTCACTGCATATATAGTTCCTTTCAAAATAAGAGCGTGTGCGATTGTTTTAACATGTTTTTAAGAACGACTAACTTTTCATTACCCAACTGATAATTTCCTGCTCACTGCACATTGTTCAAAAATCCACTTACAAACATTTTCATTTGTTAGATTTTATTTGAAGTTTGTAGGATGTAAGGCCAGTAATTGTGCAAAAGAGAACAAATAAATGTATCTGACACTGGGATGGTGGAGTATGATCTAAAATGATCTAAATCTAAAATACTATATATGTTTATTGGTAATTATACATATTTAAAAAAAAGATGTTATTAGCTGTTGTTGTATTTTTACTTAATGCCCTAACTTTCTTACCAAACACCCATGGTTATTTACATCTGGTCGGTCCGTATTAGCTGTTAAAATTGTTCCACATTTTGTACCACTAAAGCTGTTGAAACTAGTTATTATTGGACCATCCAACGTAGTCAAATTTTAGCCCTTATTTAGTGACTGAAATTGTGAATTTTGAGCTTCAAAGTTGGTCCAAATTTAGTCCCAATATGGTCGTTGAAATGTATTTGTCATTGGATCGTACAACTTGGCCCAGATTTAGCAGATTTGGTCTAAGTGTGGCCCAAAAATAGTCATTGGAAGTAGGACTTTTCATTTTGGGGTAAGTAGCTCAACAATTTTAACCTTTTCATTTTGGCTAATTTGGACCAAATCAGCCAAAAATGTAAAAGAAAATGTTCAAACATAAAAAAAAAAAACACAGACATAAACCAAAAATACAAATCTGATCCTGGTACAAGTTGACTACAAAGGTTCCCACAATTAGGTATTACATTTTGGGAAAATAAAATATAACACTTTTAATCAAAGTGATTAATTAATTAACAAAATGATTCTTGAGTGCATATAGTACGACTAGAAAACCACAGCTTTCACTTTCCTACTGGGTGGCTCGTCTCCTCTTTAGTAGCTAATGTAATGTAATGCAAGTCAGACTAAATTGTTGCCCTTTAACTACTTATTGTTGCAATAATAATATATATTAACAACATATGATTTGTTTTCATACAAACAGCCTCCAATATGGCCAGTTTTTTGGAGCATAATTTAGTCAAAGTCAGCTTTATCTACTACATGTACAAGACATTTACAAACACAAAAAAAGACAATGTAGAATAAATAAATGATAGAGACACAACAAGTATTTACAAGTATTTACAGTGAGAGTGCAGATATGAATATGAAAATATACATATTTAAATATAACTACGATATATTACGGTAAGTATGCAGTTCTTTAGTCACAGATATCAGTGGTCTAATGGTTTGCATCTTATTGGATTCTCTGAGAAAAGTCATACATTTTACTCATTTCCTTAGGAAACATCTGAACATTTCTTCATTTCTGGTCCAATGAAGAGAGAAACGGTTCATAAATGGCTCTCAAACTACAATCAGAGACTCTTGCAATAAATAATGGAAGACTGAATTGCAAGAGTGGGGTAAGATGAGCCATTTTTCATATTTAGGATCACTACATCAAGGCAATCATAGTTTTTCTCTATATATTTCAGGATGTTGTGCATCCCTCCAAACAAACAAAATGAGTGTAATAGCTGTAATTTACCCCAGAGCTACCATTTTCACTTTATTAGTCTCCACAGCTAAAATTATGCACTTTTATGCTAGATTTTATGACCTCATTTTATAGCTCATAGATACCACAAATGATGTATAAAACAATTTTATATTGATCTATTTGAATCTTAACACAATTCTCAGGGAAGTTATGGTTGACTAAATTCACTTTCAAGAGTGAGAAATGCTTTTTTGGAAATAAATGTCTCTATTGAATAAAAATGTGGTCACATGATCAATGTTTTTTGCATGAGTAACAACGGGTGGCTCATCTAATCCTTTGGCTCAACTTATAATGCAAAAGAGTTCAAGTTTGTTCCGTGTAATTATTGTAATAATACTGGGAATATCATTGAAATTGTATTGGGTTTTGTAATATTATTGGCATTCACTGCAGTATCATCAACATAAGTGTCTGAAAATAATGTAAAATATTAGAGCTGGGACAGTTTGATTATATGTAGATTCTGAGAAGAAAAGCAAATTTTTAATCCGAAAAATTGTGATGTATTTTATTATTTAGAGATTCCTGATTATCTTTGTGATATCAAATGATTTTCCCCTCAAATCATCATAAAGGAAAGATAATCTTTAATAGCAGACGTATTTGTGTCGTGAGTGACCTTATCCTCGTAGACGTTGAAAGAAACACCACGAGCTCTGTGAGCGAGCCGTGAGCTGCTTCATCACACTTACAGAAATATGGCGATAGGTGTTAACATGTCCTGCATCCGACAGCCCTCGACCTCTATCAAACTCCTCAGGCCTATAAGCAGCGCAGTGGAACGTGCTGACTCAGCACGCGATAAATGATGACCTCGTGTCCTCCGCATCAGGCTCAGACGTCTCAGGAGTAGATGATTCACATTCTTGAGCTCGCTCGCTGCGAATTCCCAGCATCCAAATGTCAGGAAAGATATTTTAGACCATGAGAAGAAGCTGAAGATTACGAGGAACAGCTGAGAACCTGCAAAGTCCACGAAGGGATGCCTGAAAAAATAATAATTGAGCCCATTTTGCTAATTTTTACCATTTTCTGCAACTACACCAAATTTGCCATATTTTAACGTGTTTTCATCACTTTTTCTTGCCATATTTTTGCTCCTTTTAATACATTTTGCAACATTATTCACATTTCTGCCACTTCATCAAATTTCAATACCTTTCTGCACATTTATTCCACTTTCAAGACATTTTTGACACATAAACCCTTTCCACCACTTTTCCACCTATTGTTGCATATGTTGACCTAGTTTGAACCTCTTTTCACCATATTTCATGCATATTTATCCACATTCACGATTTGTCATGCCCATTATTTGCAAGTTTAAACTAATTGTTCCAATACTGACACTTTGAACCCTTTTCACCACTTTTTCTGTCTGTTTTTGGCCACTTTTAACCAATCCAATTTCTGTGGTTTTTAAAACTCCATTTCACCACCTTTCCCACCATTTTTGGTCACTTTTAACCCATTTTTTTTCTGATTAAAACAAGGATTTACATCTTTAAGATGATTTTATACTATGGCACAAATAATAATAAACTTCCTGGATAACAGTGGATAGTATTTAGATAAATAAATACATTCTGTTGCAGTAAATACGTTATTGAACAAAGTCCAAATGATCCAAAAGGTTATACCTTTAAATGTGTTCGTTGTGGATGCATGTCTTTGCAGGCAGAGTGGATCAGGGTGGGGAAGGTGATTCAGGGAAGGACTCAGTGGATGAATAATCACACGTGTGAGAATGAGAGCTTACAGCAAACCAAGAATGCAAATTAGGCAAAAAAAACCAGTAAACGTACAACCAGTGTGTAAGTCTGAAACCCTTACCTGGTCAGCAGTAGTTTTAAACCAGTAGTTCTCAAACATTTTTGAACCAAGTACCCACTCAGAATACTATAAAAAAACAACTATAGAGTGTACTGATGGAATGAGTGATAACACACATTTTAAAGATTTCTAATTTTTAAATAAGTTGAATTAAACAGTATTTAATGCCTCCTGAATAGGTTTATTTCTATAGTTTTTATAATTTCAGGTCATCTCACGCCTGGTGTGACCGAGATTGATTCTCATATTTTCAGTTCATGTACTAATCAAAATCATTTCCATCATCATTATTATGATAATCATTTTAACTACAAATAAACGTTGTAAATCCCCATATTTTCAATTATTTAATTTGTTCATTTTTCATTTTCTGTCTCTATAGTACACCCTGAAGTGCCATCAGGGGTACACGTACCCCCATTTGAGAAACACTGTTTCATACCATCATCATAACTAAGTTTGATCATCACAGGCCAAACGTGTCGTTAAAAAAAAAGGACAGAAAAGTCATGAGCTAATTGCAGAAGCCCAACATTAATGCCTCACATTTATCACACATTCAATATCTCACTGGGTTAACACATCTGTCACTGGGAAACCCCCAGAGTGTGTGTGTGTGTACAGTGCACACACACACACACACACACACACACACACAGAGACATTGGCCATATATTTTCCACCCAGCCCCACCAGTCCCAGGGTCGTTGGTCCTGATTGGAAATCCATGCAGCCGCCCAGTGCTGCAGCCTCCTCCCTGGTGGCTGCCTGGACATTGATTATGTGTCAGAGAGCGACGAGCAGGAGGAAGGATCACAGGCAGAAGTAGCCCTGAGACGCAGAGAAAGTCACACGTACGGAGAGAAGGAGCAGGCCTGGAAATAAAGGAAGGTAAAGGATTCTGGGAAAAAAAAAAAGAGATAAATGAAACAGACCATTTCAAATTCAAAACAATACGATGTCTATTTATGTTTATCTGTGTGAGGAGGTTTCTATCCCAGTGGGTTCATCTGCTCGTCTAGATTAAATCATGCCCCAATTCCCACGAAAAAAACCAAAGAAAAAACAAACAAGCAGCTCGTAGCCCCTCCCACCAATGATTAAAATGATGAGGAGCTTCACCAGAGCCCACACACACATTAACTCCTCCCTCAACAAATGCTGCTTGACCAGCAAACCGTGCAGATAAAACTTCAGGAATTATTCTGGATAACTTCATCACTTAGATCAGGGGTGTCAAACTCATTTTAGTTCACCCCAACTTTGAACTTTACACGACGTATAACAATATCCAAGCAATAAGTAACAGATATCAGTCCCTGCAGTTATAACACACCTGTTTTTGGTTCAGCTCACTGCTTCAGACGCAACACACAAGTTAGAGGCTCGGTTACGACACCGCCCTCGCCACTCCACGCGCTCGCCAGGCACGGGGTGTCGGTCCTCAGTTAGCTTAGCGGCTAGCAGCCAGCATGCCAGCGCTAGCTAACCTCTTCTCACTACCCGCACACCAGCATAGAGAAGAAGATGGAGAACAAGGCTCTGCACACCAGGGGGTCTGGAGGCTCGGACGGTCACCTCTGCAGGTTCGGTAACAAAATATTGGGCCGAGACACACACCAGGTCTGCTCAGACCACCTTTACCACTCTGCCATGTTAGAGATGCTCCTGATCTGAGGTCATGGTGACAGAGACCGTTGGTACCATTTTATACCAAATTTAGTCATAGAGGTGAGCGGTCGTTTAATTTAGTGACTCCGAAACTCTGGAATGCATCGCCTCTCTTTTACGACTCGTGAACTTTTAAAAACTTTGAAAGCATTATATATAGCTTTGTATGATCCACCAAAAGCCCAATTCTGTTTGGACATCAATCCTGGCCCAAAGTAGTGGTTACCTAACGATAATGTTGCTAAAATAGGGTGACCACACGTCCGGTTTTACGCCGACATGTCCTCTTTACACATGTTGTCCGGACTGTCCAGCCAGATTTGACAAACTCATTAAAATGTCCGTGTTTCGCAGGGACCCTGAACGCATCTAGGGAAACACGTTGATTTAAACCGTAAATACCGTAATACCGCCCCTTTAAGGTAACGTTTCAATCATCTGGTCTACACCTCATCACCTCCTGCCTCCACAGACAGAATAACCACTTTCAGTTATTTATTGAAGTGAGTTTTTCATGACTATCTACTGTTCTGTAAGCCTTGAGATGTTTCTCATGTTTGAATGATTGATAAGGTATACTGTACATGCAATTTTTTTAAGGATAGATTGTTATAAAGAGAAATGCATTTTTAAACCTTACGGACGATCATAACTTATTGATCTACTGTAGTGTATTTTGCGTTACAAGATAGATTCAAGAAAACGTTGAGTACTGTGAGTATGCCGAGGTCGTCCCAATTGTCCTCTTTTTTGAAAGTGAAAATATGGCCACCCTAGCTATAAGTGCAATGGATCAACTGTGAGATACAGTAGACCAGACCATGATACCAGATCTGATGGCATACGTTAAGAAGAACCAGAGCATCAAAGCTTGGACAAAACGAATGCGGGTGTTCATCTTGGCAATGGAATGCTGTTGGAGTAGTTGGAGAGTGTGGGGCCCCCCCACAGAGTGGGAGACGGGATGGTGCATGAATAGAGACAGCGTGAGGCTCCTCAGTGATGAAGCGGGATAAAGAGGGACCGTAAATGTCAAATGTTAATGAGATCAGAAAAGGCATCGGAAGAGCTGAAAAGAGGAGGTGAAGCAGTAGATGGTGGAGGGGGGGCAGCTTCCCTCTGATGTACGTGCACTATCATATCTGAGCTTTGATAATGTGCAATGGATGAAGGAAAGGCATCTAAAGAGAGATCAGAGGCAACCGAGAAGGTGAGGAGAGCTGGAAACGAGGTCCCCTCAATGTGAGACATCAGCAGCAAAAATGTGTCTGTATATTAAAGTTTTATACTTTATGTTAAACTGATTCATGAGGTTACATCAAAGGGGAAACCAAATCCTTTCTGACTTCAGGTGCTTTATTGCTTATGTGTGGTTATACTTTCTGCTTCAGGTACAGTAGTGTTTCTCAACCTTGGTGTCGTCACTCCATTTGGGGTCACCTGAATGTAAATGGGGTCTTTTTAAATATCTAGTAATTGATAAAAAAAAAAAGACTATGTGAAAATTTAAAGGCTGTGATTGAAATGGTATACTCCATTCTATGCAGTACAAACTTAACTAGTAGTAGTATTTTATACTCCAAGTTTCCAAGATGCTTTTGGAACCTACAACGACAAACACCTGATTCACACGGAGGCTAAATATCTATTGATTCTCCACCTTTGAAAATTCTGAAAACATTTTAAGTCAGAAAGTGACCAAGTAGAATATCAACATGTGCTCATTTGATCCATAAAACTCACAGAAACACATTTCATGCCAACGTTTTAGAGATTTTCGGAGACCCTCCATTGTGCTACTAACTAAACTTCTGATTAACTTCAAAACAAGAGCCCTATTTACAAAAGTGTCAAAAAACTAATGGAAGACAAGATGAGATGCTTTTATTTTGAAAAGGGGATGCTTAATTGTCCCAGGATGACTTTACATTCCGCTTGCAATGCATCATGGGACATACTTCAAAAATATCCCCATATAGTATACATCGGATATTTCTCACCTACTTAATCTTTCCAGATGCACTACACACTCATTTTGACAAAAACCTTGATCTGCGGCTGGAACTGAACGACTTTCTGTAGCAAATCAAATCAAATAGCGCTGAAACCTTCTTTAAAAGTTGGTATATACCAACGTTTAAACGTGACTAACCTTAAACAGGGAACATGAGTTAGTCTAAGAGAAAAGAGAGATGTTTTTCTGTGCCCCAGTAGGACCATGAATACCCATCTCTCTTTTCTAGACCAGAGATTGTCCGTCTGTGGGTGTGGAGTCTGACAAACAGGAAATTGAAGTTGGCCTGTGGGAATACTGTACGCAGCATGAAGGGGGATTCATTAGCACTCTCAAAGGAACACAGTCATTTATAATTAACCTCTGAGGCTGATCAATAATGAATGATGAGCAATTAATGTCTTGCAGAGAAAAAGTAGAGAGAGGTGAAAAAAGTGGGAAGTGACAGACATGGACCAAATACTTTAACCATTCAGAATGGAACTAAAGAGTTTGTGTGGTTAACTTTTTTTGCAGAAAGGACTTCAAAGGCCCAGCCAGGTGCTGTTCATCCAATAACAAGCCCAAGGAAAGCTTTGAGTGAAAGGCTTTCAGCCAATCAGGGGCTTGCATCCCACATGGACTCTTAAGTCCGCCTACATGCTACATTGTGACCAGGAAGTCACTGTTCTCATGCTGCGTTCAATGACAGCCAGAACTCTGGGTTTATCTAACGCGGGTCGCGACATGGAATCGGAATGTTTGGCTTATTTTAACTGGCCCATCTAGTTTTGTGGGGGGGCACCCACAATCAAAATCCTGGCACCGCTAGTGGGCTGGAGTCTTTAGTATGGATAGCATGATCGCTCAGGAATCAAACGCAATCAGCTGATCATTATAAAACAAACAGATGGATTGGTTTTGCTCATGAAAGCTTTCAGGCTGATTACGGACGTTACAATGACAATACAAACATCACGAGTGGTGATTGATACAATACTGATAATGAAGATCCCAGAGATTGGGGACCCCCACTGTACCTGAAGGTAGTTAAACATCCAGTAGAAAATGTGGTGAAATGGGATTTAAAAACCACAGACATTGGTCAAAAGTTAGAGTGGCCAAAAGTGGACAAAAAAAGAGGTAAAAAAGGGTTCAAAGTGTCAATATTTGCTTAAAAATGGCAGAAAAAAGGAACACATAGTTTAAACTGGCAAACAATGGGCATGAAAAATTGTAAATGTGATTAAAATGGCAAAAAATAAGAATCAAATGTGGTGAAAAGAGGTTAAAAGTTATGATGATGGGTCAACATATGCGACAGGTGGAAAAGTGGTGTTTATATGTGCTGAAAAGGTCTTGAAAGTGGAAAAAGTATGCAGAAAAGGCATGGAAATTTGATGGAGAAGTGGCAGAAATGGGAGTAATGTAGCAAAAATGAAATAAAAGGAGCAAAAATACGGCAAGAAAAAGTGATGAAAACAGGATAAAATATGGCAAATATGCAGAAAAAGGGTAAAAAAGAGCAGAAATGGGCTCAAATTGTTATAAAAGTATTCTTAGTATCTTGAAGGCATCTGGTGACCCCATCCCAGTGTCTTACAACTTCAAATGGGGTCCCGACCCCAAGGTTGAGAACCCCTGGGATAGATGCTAGTTCAGTAGCGGAATTGTTAACACATTCTGTACTAAAGTGAAATAGATGCTGTTTGAAGTCATGAGGGAATAATAAAGGAAATAGAGGACAATTCAGCATGGAGCTACATTTGTGCAGCCTCAGTTTGACTCTTTGATTATAAGGCACACGTGGAGAGCATGGATGGATGTGTGTTGGTGTTTATGGGTTTTCCCTCTGTGTAGAACGAAATGCTGCCTCGCAGCCATAATTCTTCATCAGTCCCTCCCCCTCATGTCATGGCTATGCATTCTTTCTCTTTCTCTTTCAGCCTCTCTTTTTGCACACATTTATTATTATAACTACATTATTGTTATTTAGTTTACAGGCTCCAGTTGATTTAAAGAGTTTGTTTATGCGAGCAGTAAAACAGATCAAAGCCAAGACTGGATTTCACTGACAGAAAACAAACATGACGACAATTGTTGAAACAGACGTGGCCTAAAATCTTTTAACTGTCCGTATTAAAAGATCTGTGCCTAACAAAACACATTATTTTCCACCATTTTCATTCCATTCACTTTTAAAAATGGGACTACTTTACCATTTTTAAACCTGTGTTCCGCCATCTTGAAATCACGTGATTGATGATGTCACATAGACCTATTTGCCTGTTGAAGGACTCCCACCCAAAAGGACTTCTATTCTCACGGTTTGTGCGTCTTCAATAGTCATTGATTACTCGCTAACTTCAGCCACCAGAGCGCCAGTTGTGCACTGAGCTCTTCTTCTCTGCTTCATCGTCTACTGCCAAACCGCAGAGTTGGAAATGTCGCATCAGGTACTGTACGTCATGTTCTGTGACGTGTATTTACGGAAAAAGTGTTTCCGTAGCGCTTTTGCTACACATTTCAATATCGAAATGTCTGAAATTCCTCCACATGAAAGCCTAAAAACTTTTTCGCGATATTTGAGTGTTTTTTTTTTAAATTAAGGTGTTTCCACTACCAGTTTTTATTGCGTTATTTAGATTTAGCGCATTCCCCAGGGTGATGGAAACACAGCTAGTGTGTGAGAGAGAAACATTCAAACAAGTGTGACAACATACATTTCAACACCTCATGCTTTCAGAGCAGGCATCGTATTATGAGACCCCCCCCCCCATCCATCGATCCATCCATGTGTGCTGCAGAGGCTAGCTGCATCTGCGTCTGCTACCCACAGATTGGTGCAGTACTTATTTATGTGTCTAGTTTCAACACAGTGCTGCAGTCACTTGTTATCCCACCACCCGCCTTCAAAAAACTCACACACTCACGACTCTACAGTACACACACCTCGTTAGTGCACGCGCGCGGCCATGCTTAGCAGGCTATGCTGCACGCCGCTGCTGTAATCCACATTGATTCATGGTGTAGAGACCAAAACTGCTCCCTGGGGAGAAACACTTGGCGCTGCTGTGTCCATCAGCGGCTCTTTGTGTGCCCAAGTTCACGCAGAGTGTAATTTCAACCCAGCATCTAGTATAGATACGGGCTCCGAGAAGGGCTGAGCGAGGGTAGTCATATTTTTGTTTCCAAAACACTTGGGCCGACCACGGTATACTCAAAGTACTCTACGTTTTCATGAATCTACCTTGTGACGGCAAAATACAATATAATAAATAAATGAGTTGTTGGATTAAAAAACACATTTCTCTCTTTATGACAAAGACTTGAAATCAGTGGTGACTCTATAGTCAATCACCATTATTATGCACTTTAACAATCTGCCCTTAAAAAATTGCATGTATACCGTCTTAAAATCTCTCAATCATTGAAACAATGAGAAACATCTTACAGAACCGTAAATAATCATTAAATATACACTTCAATAAATCACCTTTTCAATTAAATCCACCACCAATTTCATCAAAACAAAGCGCCATCTTTAATGATTCCATCATGTGTGAATAAAATGACCATAATGAACCGTATTGGCTATAAAGATCAAGGCTGCGTCCGAATACTCCTTCCTATCTCCTTTCCTATCTACTTTTCCTTAACCCCGTGGATGATGTCACTGGATTAAGGAAAGGAGTTAGAAGACTTGAATGTAAATCAAATGAAAAAAGGTTCCCAGGCTACGAGGAACAAAAGTGAAACTAAAAGAACTTCACATTGAGAATGTTTGCTCACACTCTCCTACCACTCAGAAATCAACATTAATCCAGAATAAGCAGGATTTTATGAAATTGTTACATTTATACAAGATGTAGGCCTACATGACGTTGTAGACATACATGTGTACAAGTACACAAAGCGTTCCTCACTTACCGTGTGGCTCAGGTGTTTGTTATCTAATCGAGAGGTTGGCAGTTCAATTCCAAGGCTGTCTCTCTATCTGTCAGTTTGTTGAAGTAGCCCTGGGCGTGAAACTGAAAACTAAAGCTGGCTCACAACAACTGCTGCGCCTGACTGCACTCCATCAGACTCAGAGCAACACACACACACACACACACACACACACACACACTCAGAAATACATTTTGTGAATTTCAAAGTCGTTTAGAGTTTTTTCTTTCTTCTTATTTTTCTCCTGAGGAAATCCTCAGAAGATCCAGTCCCGTGCCAGATTACCTCACCTGCAAAAACAGGCCAATCGTACTAAAGATGGCACCACAGCCAGCCTATAGGCTAAAAGGTTACAAATCAGTGTAACTTATCACCTAAGGACTCAACTGTACCAAACTCGCTACATCACATCTTCAGACTGTCCTACAAAAATCATCCACATTTTTGATTTATTAAAAGTTGAGCTTAAAGTGCATCAAAAATATTTGACTATTTATATTTATTTATTTATTTATTTATTTATTCCTTTCATGAAAATACAAACCAACATAGATTCCCCATGTACAGCAAACAGTATCACATTCCAAATAAAACATTTACATGATTAGAAGAGAGCTGTAAGGAGAAAAAAATGCAAACCACTGTAAACACATAATTGCAAATTCTTGCTAAATACAATTTCAATGTTCATTTAATAAAGTTAGTATAGATGAAGTTTGGAAAATGTCAGAATTTAACCTCAAAAATGTAGTTTTAGACAGAATATTGCTCTCACGTAAACAATTGCAGTCAATGCAAAAGTGTCATTTTTATTAATTTCTTTCAGAATCAGAATCAGAAATGTTTTAATGGCCAAGTACAGTTTTTAGGACAGTACTGGAGTAAGGAATAACAAAGGAACTTGTCTTGGTAGTCGGTGCACGAAACAAAAAATAAAGAAAACAAAGAACAAAGAAACAAGCCAGCAACAATAATAATTATGATAAATATAAAGGATGAGGGATAAATAAAGGATAGATAGAGAATAAAGGATAAATAGGATAAATATATATATACATACAGTGCAGCAGATAATGTCTTCATGGAGGTGATCGGGTGGGGGGGGTGAATGTTCATATGAACACAAAAAATAATTGTTAAAAAAATAAATACCGGTACCAACATATCCATGGCATATGGATTTTTGTCTTCATAATGGAATTTTTGACAGCTGTTTGAAATGTGCCTTTAAACGCTAACAGCTGCTGTCTGGCACACAGGTGACTGGATTAGTCCATTAGTGAAGCTACAGGTGACATTTCCATTTTCTAATTAACTCGGTGAGATAAAGCATTGTCACATGTGCCAGGAATTGTGAGATCCAGCCTCAAATGATGTAAATTCCACTTAAGAATGTTACCGTACCTTTTTTCATCTTCCAGCACCAACACACACATCCAGGTTCTTGTGGTCGTCGGTATTTCATGCGATGGATGTTTCACTTTTCTTTTGCTTCATTCTGTCTCTTCTCAAACTACTGTAGATACTGTATGCATTGACATTAGGGGTGGGAACCTCTGGGTACCTCACGATACGATACGCGATACAAAGCTCACGATAACGATTATCTCACGATATGACAATATTGCGATTATCGATATATTGGTCAGAAATCAATCTACGATAATCTATGACATAACAAGAAAAATAAAAAAGATTAAGTGCAAAAATACTATTTTTATTTTACATCTCTGAAAGACAATAAATTGAAAAAGTGACACTATTTTAGTGCAACATTTCTGTAAATAACTGTCAACATACCAATGTAAATGAATAAGTATCTCCAATAGTGCTTTCTGTAAACAAAAAATAGGGTATTTTTTTTACCAGTGACACCATTATAGTGCAATATTCCAGTAAACAATGTTTTGGTTCCGTCAACAAACCTACCTGCACATTTTAGTGAAAAAGCAGAAAAGGTTTAAAAAAATAAATAAAATTAATATTTAGCGCGAGCATATTGATAATCGATCGTGCAGCAAAATATTGCGATATATCGCCGTATCGAGATATTGTCACACTCCTAGATGACATACGTGTGTATGTGCATTTGGTTGTTTATTAATGAGCCACTGATCTTGTATAAGATACATTATTAACATTATGCATATGAACTGTATCAACCCTGATGGGTTCTGTTTTTGTTGTTTATTTATTTGATTTGATTTTACAGTTTGAGATGAGTACTTTGATGAGTTTAGAATACATTTTGGTCAATAAATTAATTCCATGATTTCTTTTTCAACTCAAATTGCTTATATTTGTTCTATGCTTTCATTTCACAGTGCAATGGCACAATAAACTGAATAATTATCAGTAAAAAAAAAACTGGATAAAGTGTGGTGTTTCTAAAACTTTTGATCGATAATGTAAATAAAGATCAAATCAAATCAAATAAAACTCTGCATGTTGCCAAGAATTGCCTAATGTTGCCTAAAGTTGCCCTCGATCCGACCATTGTTGCGGTACGTAGCAGCTATAAATTATTTTGAAAAAGCGCCACTTCTGCTTGTGCCAGCATCACTTCTTCATTTCCCCTCAGTGCGGAAGTGAAACGTGCACAACTCAAACCTACAGCCAATAAATCAATAAATATGCAACTCAGTGCGTCAATAAATGTCAAATTAATAAATAGAATATAACTCATACTCTGAGCACCGGGTCTGACACAACTTAACCGCTAGAAGCGTTTTAAAGGCTGATGAAGGAATAAAAGAAATGTGAATATTTAAAAAGAAACATTTGCCTGTCGGTTAATAACTGGGGGGTGTATGAGCGTGTGAAGGGATGCATAATTGATAACGGGGTCGATAAAAGTGACTGTTTGACAAGACAGATGGGGAAAAGGTTAAAACAAAGGATGAGTTAGGGTTATTAGTCACTATAAATGGAGTATTGATAAATGGATGGACTGAGATTGGTAAAAAATCAAAAACATCTTTTAAAGATGAAAAAAATGTCTATTTTCTCTCTTTCTATCATATACAGTGATACTCACATACTCAGATTTAACTGATCACTTCTTTCTACGTGGCTGCAAAGTTTATCTACAGGAGGAGATTTGTGTTTGCCTCTGAATGAGCAGGAAGTGTGAATCAAAGTTTGGAAACCAACAACACATCTCTCACACACACAAACACATTGTTTGGTATTGAGCCGGCTGTTTTTGTTCCAGAGACCTGCGGTAAATATTCAGCCATCTCCCGACGCCCATTCACGCTGAGACGAACAGCGAGCGGCCCCGAGACTGTAAATCCAGGGTTTATGGTTGCTCTGTGAAGCAGTAAAACAGGTCGAGCTGGCATATCAGTGAGCTGGCCAATGAGAGAGGAGGAGAGGAAGAGGAAGAGGAAGAGGAAGAGGAAGGAGATGGAAATGAAAGAGGTCAAAGTGATTGGAAGTAGGGTGAGGGGAGCCCCATTGTGTGTTCCAGCTGAGTGAAAACATTCCCTTTAAAGGGAAAGTCAAACACACCAATGAGAGCCTGTGATTGCGTCCATTTGATAAACATGAACTCATTGGCTGCCAGCCATTTTACAGCATTTTGACTCAAATCTGATTCTGAAAGAAAAGACTCTCTACTTTCATCATTAAAAAATATATGTTTCTAGCTTGTTTCGTTTTTCCGTAATCAGCATTTAAATATAGGTCAATTTCACAGAAAACACCAATTTTTGACCTGGAAGCTGAGAAATCTGAGAAAGAAAAAAAAACAAAAACTGTGGAGCAGAACATTGTCTTTGAGCCTAATGTTTTTAGCTTTAGTGACACCTCAAACATCTGAACATTGGTTTCCTTCTACAAAGTGTCTATCGATACAGAAATGTATCAATAGCCTCCGGGAATATGGGTACGTTTTCTGCTTTTTCCAGACCTTTTCTACATACAGTAAGTGTAACGTGCCTGTGTTTTCTCACTGTGCCAGGATGGCCGAGTGGTCTAAGGCGCCGCAATCAAGGAACCTTCCTTCTGCCAACGTGGGTTTGAATCTCACTTTTGTCATATATATTTTTTCATTTTAACATATTTAACACAGCCAATCCACTTTTAAAAATACATATAAGAAAAAGAAAAAAATGACATTTTAGGGTATTTCCTTGGTTAGGGTTAGTGATAGGGTTAGGGCTGAAATACAAGGGTTAGCGAGGTAGCTAAAAATAAATATGAGCTAAAATAAAACTGAACTTTAAGTCACGTGGTGCACCTATCATGTGACCTAAACTGGCCAATGAGGGGCGTTCCATCTATTCATACATTTCCGTATGATTAGCCACAACCTTCCTTCTATAAAACAACAAATCAACACTGAGACTGAATTTATTGGCAAAAGGAAGGTAAAATCTGAAAAAACTAAAAAGTGCCAAATTGTTTGGAAAAGGGGCAAAATCCCCCTTTTTGAGATTTTCATGGGGAACAATTATTAAATTAGGACATAAAGAGCCACATGTTGACTATCACCGACAACTTTATCATGGTTTTAGTAAATTAATTTAATAAACTAAATTGGGAGTCGACATTTGCCCCACCCATAGAACACCCTGGTTTGACACCCTTGTTTTTGTGTTCTCCTCACATCTGTTTATATGTGTCGTAGAAAAGAGTGTGAAAACAAACCAAATATAGTGAGTCCTGCTGAGGTTTGTGAAGGAAGCAGCACATTCAACTGCTTTAGAGTCCTCTGGGCTTCTGTGAGAAACTCATGTCACTGCGTGAATAATTTATAAACCATATACGGTTTTTTGCTCTTATGGCCATGCATATTTGACCAAACCTACTTTTTCTGAGGGTTAAAGGAAGCACGCAGCACTTTACACTCAGTGCATGTATTTATTTTCTATGCATGTCTCAGACTTTGACTGACTCTGATCCCACTTTAACTCACATGTGGATTTATTCTGTGTTTTAAAAAGTAACCATTATCTGAGCGTGTCGCATCGGGTTTAAATCAGTGTTTCCTAAATGATCCGGCTTTGAGACTTTATAAATAAACATGAACACATTGACTGTATATGCATTTGAAACCTCGGTTTGAACCTGTGTTAAACTGAAAGGTGAGAATGAAAGAGATGTAGCTGTAAATGAAATGGACTAAGAGACTAATAAGCCTTAGCTCTGAATACTGAAGAAGTCCTAGGTTATACTTTAGAGATGTTATCGGTTACCAGTCGACATCAGACACAATAACCTTACAACCTATTTTGTCACATCATGCGCCACAAAAATGAGACTGAGTCTGAACTGAGGGTCAGAACAAAGGCTTTGTGTGTTTATTGTCGTTTTGTAGGATTCTGGAGTCATTTCGTGTGTTTTCACTGTTATTGTGAGTGTGTTATGTGTCATTTTGTGTGTTTTTCTGTTATTTCTGTCGTCAGCATGTGTGCAATTGTGTTTATTTTTAATTCATTTTGTGTTTTTGTCATCATTTTGTATGATTCTGGAGTCATTTTGTGTGTTTTCACTGTTATTGTGAGTGTGTTATGCATCATTTTGTTTGTTTTTCTGTTATTTTTATAATGGACATGTATTTTTTATTCATTTTGTGTGTTTTTGTTGTCATCCCTTGTTATTTTGTCTGTATTTTATATTCAGTTTTTGTATTTTTTGGTCGTTTTGTGTATTTCTGGAGTCATTCTGTGTATTTTTGTGTGTATGTTATGTGTCATTTTTTGTGTTTTTCTGTTATTTTTCTGGTGGTCGTGTTTTGTGTATTTTTTTATTTCATTTTGTGTGTTGTTGTTGTCGTTTTGTGTGACTCTGCAGTCATTCTGTGTGTTTTTCCTGTTTTTGTGTGCGTGTTGTGTGTCCTTTTGTGTGTGTAATGTGTCATTTTGTATGTTTTTCTGTTATTTTTCTGGTGGTCATGTGTTTTGTGTATTTTTTTATTCATTTTGTGTATTTTCTATTGTCATTTAGTGTTTAGTGTTCATAAAAATAATTTTTTTTTATGATCAGCTTTATTTACTGCAAGGTGAAAACGGAAAAAAAAACCTTATTTTCTTCATGTTGATACAAGTGATAAATCAATCCTGCTGTATTAAACTCAACAGATCCTTGTTTTAAAATGCTTTTTGATCGAAAATGAAGTTAACCTGCAATATATAAGCATCTTTTTAAGTATGATCATTTTACATTTTAATGAGAGGCTTACTAATCGCTAAGAAGAAGATTATTACATTAAAATGCATATTTCTGAGGAGCGTCTTTTGTGCTGTTAAGTCTGAGTTGCGCAAGAAGTCCTAAAGTCCTCAGAGACGATGTCATGCTTGGCTGCTCGCAGCTATAGTCAGATTTGCATGAGATGAAACAAAATGAGGAGTCGAAAAATGCTGCTGCACAACTCGACTGGTGATTAAAAACTCTACAGCAACACATCAGCTGTTTGACAGAAACCAGGAATCAGACAGATTCATACCAGAGACCAGGGTTAGGGTCAATTATCATTGTAAGGGAATAATTGATCATTAATTACAATTATGGTGTAATTATAATTATGTGTAATTGAAAACATGTGTTGCTGTTGTAGTTCTGATAATTGACTTTGTAATTGTACCTGGAATGGATATCTATCTATCTATAAAAGCAAGGAACCTCTGTCTGTGTGTGTGTGTGTGTGTGTGTGTGTGTGTGTGTGTGTGTGTGTGGTTCAAATATCTCTGCAGTTCAGGGACAGACAGAGCTGAGAGTTTCAACATGGCTGCTGCTTGGTTCAAGGATGTGCAACATCGAAATTGTTCTAATATTCCAAAGTTCCAATGTATTATAGAGAGATATCATCAGTTCTTACCTCTTAAAAGCAATAAGAAGAAGCAGAAGAAGAAGAAGAAGAAGAAGAAGAAGAAGAAGAAGAAGAAGAAGACAAATTCATCAACTCTCAACAAAACATAATTTGAATTTGCCAATATTAAACTGAATCCTGTAGTTTTATTTCTTTTGTAGTCAAGAAAAGAAAAGTTCACACTGACCTGAGACTTTCAACATGGCTGCTGCTTGGTTCAAGGGTGTGCAACGTTGGATTTGTTTGGACAGAAATGATAATGTTAATGAATTATTTCATAAATGCATCTAAACTGACTGTTGTGGATTAATGACACTAAACGTGTCTGTTCCGGTCTGACTAGATCCGGATCCATGAGGACAACAAACTGGAATCGGAGTCGATGGAGTTCAACTCCCTACTGTGTCCTCATTGATTTTAATTAGAAAAAATGCTGGTCACTGTAAACATAATTTAGTTGTAACTGAGTATGGATAATTGAGAACTTAATTGTAATTGAAAAATGTAATTGACTGCAACCCTACCAGAGACAAGGAGACATTGAACATCCAGTGTGTTGTAAATACTGTATATCAGAGTCAGTGCAGAAGACGTGTTGCCTGGTGGAATGTGTGCAGCACTGCACGGCCTGAGCCGCATTCTGCTGAGACGCTGCAGCTTCGTGCAATTATCGGATTATTGAAGAGTGGAGGAGATGATGGCCAATCTGAAGCCTTCACACTCATAATCACAATCACAAACATCAATAGCCTCCTCCCCAAGCTGCCATCCATCCTACACCCTCCACCCTCCACCCTCTGCTCAGACTGCTGCTGAGTGGAGGAGGCAGAGCTGCTGGGAATCCAACAGCACATCATACATTATATAACCAGCTCTGTGCTGCAGTTGACAGGCTAGAGCCGTGACACTGATTAACGGCTGGCTCTTCTTCTTCTTCTTCTTCTTCTTCTTCTTCTTCTTCTTCTTCTTCTTCTTCTAAATCTTGATGCTGCCCAACCTCCACATGTAAAAATCCATCATTTCTTCATCTCCTCTCCATCTCCACACTCACTGATTCTGTGATCATGCTCTGATTTTCTAAATTGTTTTGTCAGTTTGTCCTGAAAACATTAATTCGGGAAGTCGGGCATCCGGGTAATTAGTGACGTTTCTGCCTAGCAACGTCAGGGCAATATATCGAGAGTCAAAATACATATCGAGATTTCTGTTTTGACGATAAAGAAAATTACAATATCGCCTATGTCAATATATTCATATTTTATAGCTTATTTTATAATAAAATACTAGTTTTAGGAGTCGCTACTTTGTTACTTTTCAGAACAGCACTTATATATCCATTCAATGGATAAATAAGTGCGTCCTTACCCAGACCTCCCCCTAAACAAGCCACACTACAGAACTCACTCACACATGCTGTCCTTTATAGGAGAAAAAGCCAAAAGTGGCACATATTGTGCAGCTATTTGTTAGTAAATGTGGACAAGTGACATTTAGCATCAGCAACATTAACACAAAATTGTTTTTCTGGTAAGACTTTATTGTGTTAAAAATGTTGAGATTTATATCGTATATTGAGGAATTTATCGCCCTACACTGGTCGCCATTTTTGTTTTTGGTAGAACAATGTGTTGACTCCCGTTGTAACAGAGAAGGTTTTACCATGCAGAAGAGCTGCTGTAATTCAGATATTAAGTTTTTTTTATAATTCCAAAAAAGAAAAAATCACAGAAAACACTGGTTTCCTTCACATACGAGGTACAAGTCTAAAAACTGGTCCCCAAAAACGTCTCATGCCTTCGTACGCTCTACATTTCATATCAGGTAAGTGAACAGTTAAGATCTGAAATGAATATTTTAGGAGCATCTCTGTGGCTTTTAATTGTAATTGAACTTTAGTAATTGAGAACGTAATTAGTGAGGATGTTGAAGGGATCCTCAATAATTATGTTGCCAGATTAATGTTAATGCTAATGCTAATGTTAGGCTAATGCTAGGTTTGTATAGTTTATGCTAGGCTAATGCTAATGTTAGGTTAGTACTAATGTTATTGCTAAGTTAATGCTAATGCTAGGCTAATGCTAAAGCTAGCTAATACTAATGCTAGGTTATTGTTTATGTTAGGCTAATACTAATGTTAGGTTAGTGCTAATGCTAGCTTAATGCTATAGTTAGGCTAATGTTAATGCTAGGTTAGTGCTTATGCAAGGCTAATGCAATTGTTAGGTTAATGCAAAGCTACTGCTATTGTTAGGTGAATGCTAATGCTAGGTTAGTGCTAATGTTAGGTTAATGCTAGGTTAACGTTATTGTTAGACTAATGCTAATGTTAGGTTAGTGCTAATGCTAGGCTAACGCTAAGTTAGCACTAATGTTAGGTTAGTACTAATGCTAGGCTCATGCTTTTACGAGGCTATTGATAATGATAGGTTAGTGTTAATGCTAGGCTTAAGCTAAAGCTAGCTAATGCTAATACTAATGCTAGGTCAATGCTTTTTTAGTTTTCATTCTAGATGGAAATACTTTGTATTTATCTGTTGTAGCTCCATTGTAAAGTACACTGTGATTAATGGTGTGTAAGGATTTCATGCAATGTTTGCATGAATCTTTTGATGGCTGGGACTTTGTTTGGGCGCTCAGATATCCCTAGCACTGTTAACGTGGTCTTACATCATCCGTAGTGTGTCTTCATACTTGTGTGCCATTTTATAAAAATACAGAGATATAAACCACTGCAGTATCAGTATCAGAATCAGAATCAGAATCAGAATCATCTTTATTCGCCAAGTGTATGTTGTACACACGAGGAATTTGACTCGGTCAACTGTGCTCTCTCCAATAGTGAAAACATTCAATAATAAACAATCAACTAGAAAAGATGATAATAAGTATAAACATAAGTATAAATATAAACAGTAGTTAGACTAGAATGTGCAAACTCGATAAAATAACAAGATAATAATAATAATAATAATAATAATAATAATAATAATAATAATAATAATAACAATTGTATAAAAAAATAAAAAATAAAAATAAAAAAATAAGATAAAAAGAAGGAAAATAATAGAAAAGAAAGATAATAATAAAATATAATAATAATAAAAGGAAAATAGTGCAGTAGAGCATTGATAAGTAGTGCAGGAGAACATTTAAATTAAAGGTATGTACATGAACATTCTCAGTGTCAGATTGATCCAGGGTTGTTATGTTTGGTTCCAGGGTTTTTTCACAGAACCAGGTCTGACACCTGGTTCTGTGAAAAAACCCTTTAAATAGAGCCGGTTTTGTGTTGGACAAACAGTAGGCAGAGGAGTAGTTTTCCC